>NC_036838.1:47247032-47255231 GCF_002910315.2 Salvelinus sp. IW2-2015
TTAGATGCACTATTGTAAAGTGGTTGTTCCACTGGATATCATAAGGTGAATGCACCAATTTGTAAGTCGCTCTGGATAAGAGCGTCTGCTAAATGACTTAAATGTAATGTAAATGTTGTAATTGTCATTATTACAAATAAATAAATACATTAAAAAAATCGGCCGATTAATCGGTATTGGCTTTTTTTGGTCCTCCAATAATCGGTATCGGCGTTGAAAAATCATAATCGGTCGACCTCTGGAGTGATAGCTTAAAGCCAAACTCGATTAAGTAATTTCCCCTCGATAGACCGCAGCTTCCAGTGAGGGAAAGATAACTTTTCTACCCCCTCTCTCAATGTGCAGGTTTTTAGGTGGCCAATGTTGACGCATCTCGGAAATGATGGAATCAGTTCAGTTTTATTCGTCTTGCTTCCTTCATTTCCTAAACTAATTAACGGTGGAAAAAGCTTTGGCTTCTCATGCCCTGTTCTTGTGGAATGGCAGACATATTTTTTYTTCTTTCACCCTAAGTGAATTTAATATATTGAAATGAAACTGCTGTAGGGTATCCTTTTTTACTCATTTTCTTTGTGTGTATATATACCATTTCCCCACATAGAGTCAGGACTGTTAGAATCCCCAACCACCATCCAGTCTGCCCACTAGCAATATGTATTCATTTCATGTCCATGACTATGCAACACATCTGACTATACAGCTGCAGTTTGACCGCACACATCTGTAGCTTGCCTGCACATCTGTGTCGTTATAATGGAGCTATAGCCATACTGTGGAGTGGAGAGCTCAGGTCTGACTTTACACTGCTGAAGCAATCTGACTATAACCTGACTGCCTGGTTCCTGGTTGGACTTAGTTGACCTGCATTCCTGTACTGCTAGTTCCTCTTGTTGGGACTCTGCCATAGGCAGACACAGATGTCTTTGGGATGTTCTTGCTTCCATGAGAACACACCTGCCGCATATGGGAATAAGAGACAGGCTTATCAGTTATCTTTCACATTGCTCCATGTGAAATTAAATTAAGAAGATGGTGCTGTATGGTCAAAGTTTGCCTTGTAACAGGTTTGTGAACCCAACAGGCTAAATTGAAAGCTGACTGTCATAGTAATCTGATTTGGGGAGGAAATAAGCGGCTCATGCAGGGTATTTGTTCTCGATACTCAAAATTGTATAATTCCTCTAATCATTTTTTAATCCCTTCTTTAAAGATGGTTTCCTTTTTTTCTAAGACGCGGTTTCAACTGAAATGCTAAGCAAGGTGTAAG
Organism: Salvelinus sp. IW2-2015; assembly: GCF_002910315.2. Classification (NCBI taxonomy): domain Eukaryota; kingdom Metazoa; phylum Chordata; class Actinopteri; order Salmoniformes; family Salmonidae; genus Salvelinus; species Salvelinus sp. IW2-2015. The sequence goes on from NC_036838.1 coordinate 47,248,300, forward strand.
GTTTGTTTAACAAAGCCTGTTTGGTGAATAAAATAATCTGATCTCAGAAATAGGGTCTTGGAACATAAGCCACTGAATGTTGTCATACTTGCATATAGACATTTTTAATGGAACCTAAGACAGGGTAGTTGGAGAGGTTAAAAAATAAAAAATAAAATGTTTTATTGTCACATACACCACTGGATAGGTGCTGTGAAATGTGTTATTTTAGACATCTGATTAAGAAAGTGTTTTTTTCATTAGGCATTTTCATTGTGTTCCAGCTTACTTTATTTTATACCAAGTAGATTTTCTAGGTTTTAGTTTTGCCTCTGATGGAGGATTTTCATAAACTTCACCCATATATTTTGATTGGCAGCTGAAAATGATTCATTATAAACAAACAGGCTATTGATTGTGCCACGCCAGCGCCGCACGTTGAACCCTGTGTCATGAACTAAGAAACGTGTTGAAATGCCTCACAGAGAGAAGTTTGCATATCTGAGGGCTGATCTCTGGAGCTAATGGTCCCTAACGTAAACACACCAAGACCTTACGAGCAATTATTGCCTTCATAAAAACGTCCTGGTTTCTTTCCATCGTTTAACAAATGACTAGCATGGTTCAGAATGCTCTTTACGGTGTGTGTGTGGTTAAAAGTTGTTTTCTGGGCTTTAAGGCCTGGGTGCATGTGTGCTGCATTAAGTTGTGTGTGTGTGTGTGTGTTATTCGGTACTGAAACAATACCAAAGCACCAGTGAGACAGACGTATGATGTCATGGGGGCTGCTAGTGGGCAGGATGTGTTTAAGATGGGTAATCATCGCTCCACTCTGCACACCTCCAGTGTGGGAAGTCCCCCATTGCTCCGGAGACCTCCACCAAGCTTTCCAAGGACAAACACATTGGGTAACGCTGTAAAAACACAGCGCTGGAAACCTTCAGGAAATCTTTGGCTCTGCCCCACCACCATTATTGTGGAAACTCTGAGAGTGGCTCAGCTGTTTCAGGGCAGGGTGGGACACCGTTGATCTCAGTTGGGGGACTGATATCAGGCCAAGCCTACTCTCAGAAAGACCATTCACATAAATACTCTATTATCATTCCCCTCCAGAATATAGTACTTCATGTATAGTGGTTAAATGTATTCTCCTATGGTTGATTATGGATAACATTTTGAGGATTATGACATTAGGATCATAGTGTTTCTTCAGGATGTATGTATGGGCATTGGATTGGCTACTGTGGTTTTTCTGGCATCGCTTTAACGGGGCTTTTCTTGTGGTCAGCACGTGTGTAATTTAAACATGTGTGTGTTTGTCGTGTGTGTGTGGTAGTGTTGTGTGTGTGTGTGTGTGTGTGTGTGGTAGTGTGTGGTTGTTTGTGGTGTGTGTGTGTGTGTGTGTGATGTGTGTGTGTGTGTGTGTGTGTGTGTGTGTGTCGTCGTGTGATGTGTGTGTGTGTGTGTGTGTGTGTGTGTGGTGTGTGTGTGGTGTGTGTTGGTGTTTTTCCTAGGTGGACAAATCAAACTGTTGTTCACTATAATCAAGAACGCCGTAGTGTGCCAAGAAGAGAGGGTGTTGGGTGGAGGGAGGGGAGGGTTGCTAGGTATTAGAGAAGGAGGATTAAGTGAATGATGGCGGTGTGTGGGAGTGAGGTGGTGTTGAGGGGGTGTTCTATTATGGTCAAGGTGGGTTCTCTGCAGTTTTAGGGAGTGGTATAGTGTTTTATAAGGCCACACACACAAAGATTAATGGAGAGAGTGTCACCTGTCAGGGGGCACGTAGGCACTGGTACACGCTCACATGGAAGGTCTCATTCTCATAGTGTTTCCGATGTAGTCTTGTAGATTCTGAACTGCTGCAGCGGAGACAGCTTCCCCTCTGGGATATGGGACAAATCAAAGCGGAATTCCCTGTTCTGCCGAGAAGACAGGACGTTCGATCCAGCCTCAACTGTTGAGAGGGATAGTTGGAGAAAAGACGTTATCACTACCCATACCAACTGATCCCGGATCAGCTTTTCCAACAGCTAACCCATTAAAAGGTGCACAACTAACACAACGAACACTGACCCTTGGAGGGTTAAGGCACATCCCTTTTCTCCCCATATTCCCTGGTCTGTTGAAACAGTGGGGGTGCATGTGTACCAACACACTCAGTGCTGTGAATCACTCCGATCAGCAGCAGGTGGTGGTTTTTTGCCAAAAATGTTGCTGAATCAAAGTCTTCTGATCCACATGCTCCGTCCACATCTCAGAAGCACTGTGTCAAAAATAGGAAACTCGCTTCCATGAGAGAGCTGATTGATCTTAACATCTCTGCATAAGCGCACATGGGGGGGGGGAGGGGGGCTGTCCATGTTTAAATTACACACGTGTGACCAAATGAAAAGCTCGCCGTTAAAAGCGATGCCAGAAAAAACCACAGTAGCCAATCCAATGCCATACATACATCCTGAAGAAATACTATGATCCTAATGTCATATATTTCAAATGTTATCCATAATCAACCATAGGAGAATACATTTAGACCACGTATACTGAAAGGTACTGTATTCTGAGGGGAATGAATAATAGGTATTTGTGTGTGAGTACCTGTGGAGGACGGCTGATTCGATAGAAAGTCAATACGGCTGTTGTGAGGGGGGTTGTGATGGGCGATACCCGTCGGACGCGTTAGCCGGGATCTCGACGGACGGATACACGAAAGGTTTCCGGCTCTTCGCATGAGCGAGCGTGGGGGGAGTGCTTGTGGTGGGTATGTTTAATGGCAATAAATTAGATAGCAAATAAATTACTGTTTTTGCAGGTTTTATATTAGTCAGAGGAAAAGCTTCAAAAAGATCATTCATAAACTAAACCCTGCTAATAATAAATCCTAAATAAAAGGGGGAAGAAAATCCAATACTATGTAGCGACACCGTGCTGATGGAAAACAAAACGGGAAAGCAATTGTTTAATGCACCCATGCAGGGTACAGTATATGTTCAGGGCATTCTAATCTCAAACAGAATGCTAATGACTTCATGCAAATGGAACATTAAATAGCTTTGGCCATGTTAATTCATATTGTGTTTTGTCAAATGTGTTTTACTGAATAAACAACAGTGTACATACAGAAGCCACAGTACATCACAACGTGGCAGGACAGAATCTGTGTGATTCATCAATTACTGTATTGTGGAGTGTTCCTTAAGGGCTTCAAATGGCCAGGGACCTCACCATGGCAATATTTATCACGAACCCTATATGTGCCCGATACAATATGTATTATGCGATTCCGTTACTGGCGATTTGATGTTCCAAACATATCCTTGCTGTCACCATGGCGCAGCAGATTGAGTTCCACATAATTTAATCTCAAAGAGAAACTTAAACAAAACGTATCAATAAACGACCAACTAAACGTGACGCACTGTGTGCACATGCACAAATGACAAAACAATATCGACAAACCAGGTGGGAAAACTAGCTAATTAAAATATGATCCCAATTAGAGACAATCAGATTACCAGCTGCCTCTAATGGTGGGAATCATACAAAACACCAAATAGAGAAATATAAACTAGAACACAAAAATTAGAAATTATAAAGCTAGAATACCCCCTAATCACAGGCCCTGACCTTCACTAACCATTAGGAAACAAGGGCCTCTAATGGTCCAGGGCGTGACAATTGCTCACTATGTGTCGTTCTGCAGAGAGAGAAGAGAAGAGTGTGAGAAAATGAGTTTTGGTCAATGCAAGGAAATACATGTGCTGAAAATCTGTTGCTCACTATTACGACAGTAAATTTCCATCCCAAAAAATCAAGACAGCAGCGTCATAATGTATCAAAATGCATCATACTGGCTGTATTTCTCGTATTTTGAATGTTATATATCCTTAAAAACTTGATACTGACATGCAAAACATTTTGGACTATATCAAAAGGAATAATGAAACCAAATCCAAAATGAAATATGATGGATGAACAAACTATAGGGCGGAAAAATATACCTGGAGTTGGGCGCAGGTACAAGCTGCTAGCGCTAACCAACGCTACCTGAAGATAGCAAAATAACTTAATAATAACTGGAGTCAAAATATCGATATAATATCATCAGAAAATAATACTGCGTATGTTTTTAACCGTGTATTGATTTTTCCCGATCACTCAGTGTCCTTCAGTCTCTATGGAGGTGACCATTGCTAACAAACCGCTGTTGTTTCAGAACTCCATCTATGGAACTGGAAGAGACTGAAGGACCTTTCTTAATTAGTGTTTTTTTGTTACTTTTGCACAATGTGTTTGTTTTCACCTTGTTTGCTTTGTGAATTCCGCTGATGTTCAAGTTAGGGCTACACAGTGGAGTCCGCATGAACGTCATTCACGTATGATGAAATCTGATGAGCAGTTTTAATTAAACATACATTTTTAAAGGTACGCTTAACTTGTGGACTTCAACTGAAAAAATGTAAATTAAAGTGTAAATTTGGCGTTCTAATCAATAAAGTAACAATACTCGAACACTTTTACTGGCAGCATCCTGCAAATTCTCCCGATGCTGACCAGCGACCGTTAATTCCATCCCACAGAATACAATTATCGTACGTATCTTTTTGGAGTTCCAAAACACTTCTGATCACTTGGGGCTCATGATATTGTTGTTCTGAGTCTCATAACATATTTGGAGGCGTTGGCTTGTATAGAGGCTATATTTGTTGCACCCGTGATTGAGTGTAGAGCTGTCCCAATTGAACTCCTATGTGATTTATAGTGCCTCTAATTCTAATAAATGTATAGCGGTGGTTTTGGAGTAGGGAGCAAGTCTTACAACCTGAATGGTTGAGCTTTTGTTGGCCTTGAATTCCTTTTGGTTTCGTTTGGCCCCCTATTGTCTCTTCCAAGTTTCCGGAAGTCTTTGTTTTAAGGGCCTATTAGAAGTGCAAGTGAATATAATTCACCAAATATTCATCTAATACGCAGTGATGTGTAATCCACTTCTACGCTAGCAGCAATCTGCTGTGCCCAAGCCGATGTAATTACCACAGTAAAATACACTGTGAGGTACAACAACGCCTCTCCTCAATGCCATTTTCAGTCATTCATTCTGTATCACGATGTATGAAGTTTCTTGTATTGTGGTATTGTATTTACAACAGTACTATGCTTTGATAACCGTTTAATATTACAGTAGGTGTACTGCTCAAATTTTGACTTTAACCGTTGTCGTGTCTCCTGACTGATTAAATTATGTGACAGCGCGAGCAATTTTTCAAATTGACTTAACCAAACGTTGATTGAATTAACGTGATTGCAACAATTCACTCGTTAATAAACTCTGGGCACACCACGGAGTGTGGTTCTCTATAGAGCTGCTGTCTTGCTGAATAAACTCTTAAAGATCCAGAAGATATTTTTATATCAATAGCAGTCAATATTAATCGTCACCGTTGATTCGTCTCATTGAACGTGGTGCGATCAAACGAGTTATTGTTGAGATCCGTTTCACGCACGCCCCTTGGGGACTAACCAACGGTTTGAATCAGCAATTACAAACATTAGCTTAATTATATTATTTACTAAAACGCTAAATAATCAACACAGAAATTACATGTGACAGCGATGGATATATATCAATTACTAATCATGTCATAAAAGAAAAGTCCCCTAGCCGGACAAAACCAATATGACCGCTGTACACCAAAGACAGGGGGTCTGGTTTGAATTAAGGACGAGCGGGAAAGACTTGAGCGGACAATAGGGATTGGGTCTCGTATGCGGAACCTTGAGAAGCTATGCCATCGTAACATACACGAATCTTATGCATTCTAATAACCGCCCATCTCGGGAGGAATAATGTGCAAGGTAATAATATTTACACTGAGCTGGGCTTGATACGATGGGGTTGAAGATGGAAAGACTTGCATTTAACCCAGCAGAGATGCCCGTGTCCTTTGAAAATATGTTCTGGTCCATAGTGTTGTAGGGGCGGCATGACGTTGTACCCTGCCTCGTTCTTATTAGGAGATTGTCTGTCCTTTCCTAGGCTAACGTAGTTTACAGCTTGCAGTTCGATAATCGTCGACTTAACTCAGGATGTATCACTTCCTTCTTTAGGATGGTAATGACAGAGTTCAAGTTCGTGACCGTTTTTCCATAATCAGATCGACATTGAATTCTGCGCCTGGTCCGTGAGTAGAAAATTCACTCCTTCCAGCTTGGTATTGTCACTCGCACCCACCCAACTCCACACACACATCTGACATTAGCCCTTTTGAACGTATGGACATCAGGTCCTCCTATCACAGTCGTCGGGAACTAGATGGTTGAACTGTGAGAAACGGGGCTTAATTGATGGGGGAGAGAAGGGCGTTGTATTTCATAGTTCTCAACCAAATGGTCTGGTTCATTCGGAGGCGTAGCCCCTGAGCTGACAATAGTTTACTTATGATAACAGATTCTCTCATTAGAAGCTAAAGATTGAACATTTCATCTTGTTCAACAAATAGCGTTCATGATTTGAACATTTAAATTGCAAGCAAACAATTCCATGTGAATCTGATAACTATAATGGTTAGATCGCACTTTCCAAGATGCAATTTATGTCGTCCTATCATCAGATTATAATGTTCCCAGACACCAACTGGATCTGACGATCATATTCTTTAAGTACGGTGGCGAATTGACACTTCAACTAGTTGTTGGATTCTACGTGAAATATTTGTAACCTTTCCCCAAAACTGTTTAATGGTTGACGGTAATATCTCTCTATGTTAAGCTTTCGTGCTGGGATGATGTGGGACGCTAACGTCCCACTGTGGCCAAAAGCCAGTATTAAAAATGATGCAGAGCGCCAGAATTCATATAAGGCTTACAACGAAAGGCACACCAGAACGATATATGTTAGGTCAGAGCCAAGATCATCAGACAACAGCAAGCCGCATTTTTTCAGCCAGACAAGGGGTCGG
>NC_036838.1:47255256-47274742 GCF_002910315.2 Salvelinus sp. IW2-2015
CACACACACACACACACACACACACACACACACACACACAGCTTGTCCTGCTAGGTGACATCAGAGCCCAGTCATGTGTAGGCATGGCCTGTTGCACAGAGGTGACAGTGAGGCTATGTCGGTGCTAAGAACAACACCATTGTCATTCAGAGACACACATGCCTTCCATACAGACAACAAGGCGGCAAGAAAAAGAAACAGTCTGTGTTGTGGGCCTGGGGGCCTGAAACTCAATCTGTAAACAAATCCATTGTCTGTGAGATCTGCCCCAGAGCTGTGATATCTGCTTCAATCAGTCTGGGAATTCTCATCTGTGATAAAGATACCTCTTTTAATAATGGCTATCGGTGGGGTTAGATCGACACTGCATGTCATCTCTTGTTTTGGATTTACTGTATCCTGGGTTCTCTCTGGGTGGCTAATCTCTTCTGTCTCTGCTATTTATTGGAATATGTATCAGCTATCTATCAACTTTTATATAACTACTTTACTTTTACATACTGCACTACATAGCAGCAACCCAAACTGCCACTGAGGAGAATGGTTTGAAATGCAATGTGAAGTGGCAAGGCTATATACGTTTATCCAGACTTGTGGCAACTGATGTTAGAATTTAGAAGAACACACTTCCTAGGTCTGTAACTCTTTGTTGTGTATCTAACTGAGACTTTATGTGCTGTGTATCTAATGTTTGTAGTCAATGTGCCCCTCAGTGAGGAGGACCTGTTCCTGCTGGACACGCGTGTGGTGTGGGCTATAGAGGAAGGCTGGCTGGTGTTTGACATCACAGCCACCAGTAACCAGTGGGTGGTGAACCTGGACCAGAACCTGGGCCTGCAGCTGGCTCTAGAGAGCATGGACGGTGAGTCACTGTCATAGAGTTATAAGAGTACTGAATGGCCGCTGGTCCAACAGAGATAGATCTCTAGGGCTGGTACACCCACCACATAACATTGAATTTAAAAATATCAACATGTACCCTGGACTGACATGTGCATGTATTTCTGTCTCCCTCTACAGGCCAGAGTGTGAACCCCAGGCTAGTAGGGCTGGTGTGGGGCAGTGGGCTACAGGACAAGCAGCCCTTTATGGTGGCCTTCTTTAAGGGAACTGAGGTTCGCCTCCGCAGCGTCCGCTCTGCCCACGGCCACAAGGGGCGCAACCCCAACCGCTCTAAAACCCCCAGGAATGCCCAGGACGCACTGAAGGTTGCTGAGGCTGCAGCAGGTACACAAATTACCCACTTGGAGGTTAATGAGCCAGTCAACATTTTATAAACTTGTAAACTTCATATTCAGGCTATGAATAATATTTAACTAGGAATACATCTATTATACAGTGTTTAAGTGACAGTGATGACAGTTGATTGTGCTGATTAATCTATATGCTGTTAATTTCCCCCTTTGTCTTCAGAGACCCTCAGCACAGACCCCAAACAGGGCTGTAAGAAGCATGAGCTGTATGTCAGCTTCAGAGATCTGGGATGGCAGGTACAGTAATATGACGACTCCTTATGTCACACCAGGTCCTGATATCTCTGTTCTGTACTGTAATGATCTGAGCACCCCCTCTTCTTTTTTATTCACCCACTTAGATAGGAGTATGACTTGAATAGATTCAATCTGACATTATCTCCATCTCCCATTTGTTGGATGTTGTTATGAGAAATTCATTTTTTCAATTGTCCCCTCAGGACTGGATCATTGCACCAGAGGGCTATGCAGCGTACTACTGCCAGGGCGAATGCGCTTTTCCCCTCAACTCCTACATGAATGCTACCAATCATGCCATTGTGCAGACTCTGGCAAGAATATTTATATCTTTCATATAATACATTTCTGAGGGGGTTGAATATGGCATTTTCTCAGGGTTTCACTGTAGAGTTTTTACTTTAAATTGTAAATTATTTTAATTTTTGAACATTTTTATCAAAGCACTCTTTGATGTCCTGCATCCTGTAAAGAAAACTGCTAAAGTATCAATGCACATTTTATCCCACACTTTAATATTTCTAATAACAGTGCTCGATTCTACCCCCCCCCCCCCACCCCCCCGCCCCCCCCCCCCCCCCCCCCCCCCCCCGCCGCCCCCCCCCCCCCCCCCCCCCCCCCCGCCCCCCCCCCCCCCCCCCCCTCCCCCCCCCCCTCAGTCCATTCATAAACACAAGAGCATTGCCCCAACCTGCTTGCCCCCACCCAGCTCCACGGCATCTCAGTCCTCTACTTTGACGACAGCTCCAATGTCATTCTGAAGAAGTACCGGAACATGGTGGTCAGAGCCTGTGGCTGTCACTGACCGCCATTAGACTTCCTCTTCTCAGGATACACTGGGGCTAGTGGAGGAAGATGAGGAAGAGGAGGAAATGGGGATTATGCTGCTAGAGACATACTGCTCTAGCAGTAGAGACATACTGCTCTAGCAGTAGAGGCATACTGCTCTAGCAGAAGAGGCATACTGCTCTAGCAGAAGAGGATCAGTTCACTCGCCACTAGCCAGCCTACAAAACGATGAATTAATGATAAACAAGAAACGGCGTCAACATAAAACTGCACGTACTAATCCGCAGCATAAGAGCAACACACTGCTAACTGCTCTAAGCTAAGAGACATACTGCGGTATGGGCCTCATGCTCACTCACGGTTGCAGATTCTTCTTCCGACACTCTAATCTCAGCTACCATCCCATCAGAACCGCTGGCTTTCTTCCTTTCTAGCGTAGAAGACCAGTACTGGCTTCTCTCGGCTCCGTAGTAGTCCCCCTAGTCACGTTAAGCATGGCAAAAAACAATAAAAAGAGCTCGGACCCTGAGCATAGCAATGAAATAATAAATATACTTGCTCTAGCCAGTAATGCGTACCATTGAACCACACTGGGGGCATCTAGAGCAAGTTAGATGGCAGATACATGCCCATATGCCAGTAGAGACAATAATGATCTCAGTTCTAGTAATGAGCTCTAAGCAGTATTAGAAATTAGAGGCAACAGAAAACAACTGACGTTTTCTAGCAGTAGAACAGGGGGCAAATAACTAGCATGGCCACACTAGCACAAAGTCAGAATAAAGGAAGAAAAATATAGAAAAGAAACCGAAAAATACAATAAAAAGACATAAAAACTGATAGAAGAAAGCTAGCTCTAATGAGCTGAGAAGTAGAGAAAGATGGAACGACAATAAAAAATGCATAAACAGTCTGGTGTGTCAATTAGAGGCCGTGATACACAGTGAAAGAGCATAAACCTGCAACAATATCTGCAATATAGAGAATACGTAAAGTTTTCAGTACTCTAGCATAGTATGAGAGGAGCACAAATATAGGAAATAAAAAACAATACCCCTTGCTCTAGAAAAAAAAAGATCAGTTGAGAATGAAAGAGAACTGGAGGAAGTACCTGTGTGAAAAAAAAAAAACTGCTACTAATAATGGCAGTAGAGACATACTGAGTACTAAAAGAAGTAGAGCATATCTGGATTGTTTCTCTAACGCAGTAGAGGCAATAGGACTGGCCTACTAGAGATAAGAGGCAAATAAAAAGACTATGGCGTACGTACGGCGCTAGGCGTAGAGACATCTAACTTGTTGGTCTTATGCGAGTAGAGGGCATACTGACTCTATCAGTAGAGGCATACTGCTCTAGCAGTAGAGACATACTGCCCTAGCAGTAGACATACTGCCCTAGCAGTAGACATACTGCCCTAGCAGTAGAGACATACTGCCCTAGCAGTAGAGACATACTGCCCTAGCAGTAGAGATGTACTGCCCTAGCAGTAGAGACATACTGCCCTAGCAGTAGAGACATACTGCTCTAKCCCAACTACAAAGAAGATCTTTGGCATCTGGATTGTCTCCACTACATGGTGCATTAAAGGCTACTCATCTAGAGACCACAATATAATTCACAGTCAGTACCGTGGAGGAATGAAACATCACAGACACTGAACTGTCATCCATTTATTTATAATCTCATTTTACTTAAGTGAACAAAGAAAGGAAAGTATTGATGAATACAAAAAGATAGCCCCCTGTATAGAGGTATGAGACTCAAATGAAATGCTAAAGATGCTCCAAAACGGAGCAGAATTAAGAATTTAGCAATTGCTTGTTTATCCATGAGTAGACATTTTAAGATGTGCCTTTGAACAAGATAAATCCTGTTTGGACAGTTCTGCTGTGTGCACCCAGTGCCTCTGTGTAAAACAATTGCTGGATAAAACTGCTGCATCTGATTGCATTAGACAGTCTCTGAAATGGGTTTACTTTGACACGTTTCTTTTTTACAGCATAGTTAATTTTTTCCACAAACAGCTGGGTTTACTTTGATTTCGATGAGAACAAAATGGCTGTCTGTTTTTCCTTTTAACAGCATGTAGGTGATGATGTATTTTGCGGAGCAGAGGTCAGGTGTAAGACTGTCTGTGTGCAGATTCAGAAGCTGCTGCTGTGAGAGATGGCAGAGCTGACGGTTAATACGAGACTGTGTGGGATTGATAGAATATGCCCTTTTGGGTTGAGTTTCCTGGAGGAGGTGGCACAGACATATATCACCAAGCTCTGCACAGCACAAGAAAGGCATGTGGTCCCAGAGATGCCATTGGTTTTGCCCACAAGAGAACTCTGAGCTATCATTCTGTTCCAGCTTCCTTTTGATGTCCTTCCAGACCTGCAGGTGGGCGATCGAGGCCATATTTTCTGTAAAAACTAAATGTCAGATTACAGCAACAAATTGCACAGAAACTCTCATAGACATAGCAGATGTAATACATTTATATCACTTGACCAGAAAAGCATTTTCTCACACAACCAAAACATGGTAACTGAAGACGTTGATGGTTTATGTATAATCTATCATAGGCTCAATAAGCATATGTATATAAATATTGTAAACATCAGCTGGTGAGGTAAAATATAGTAAATGTAGCCTACTTTAGGGCTCTACTCAGTCTGTATTGCCGAAGCGTTACAGATTGTGTGCTAGAAATGTCATAACCCCAAGATATGCTAACCTCACAATTACAATAACGGCAGATTAGCATTCTTTGGGGGGGAGGGTATGATATTTGTGCGTCTGTTACTTTCTCACATCATTATTCACGATTCATTCAGGATTATCCATAGTCATGGTAGCATCCACATTAATTTAGAAGTGTTTAGAAAATACTCTATTCTTATTTACAATAAAAGTTACTCCAAAATTACACAATACATTATTTACCATTCATTTCTATTGGTCACAAACTAATCTAAAACACAATCAAAACAAACAGGAAATGCATTCAACAAATTTGCAGAGTAACACGCTTGATGTAGTCATTGTGTTCTATGAATATGGGACCAAATACTTCACTTTTTACTACTTTAATACACATACTGTGTAAGTGAATTTGGACAATAATTTTGGTCCCTTAAAATGGGGGACTATGTACAAAAAGCACTGTAATTTCTTAATGGTTCACCAGATATGAATGGAAATACCCTCAAATTAAAGCTGACAGTTTCAAATCCAAAGTGCTAGAATACAGAGCCAAAACAACAAAAATTGTGTCGCTGTCCTAATACATTTGGAGCTCACTGTATGCAGCATTTACYGTGAATACAGTCTCTGCTTCCGCAGAACATTCCATTTTAAATGTTTATCACGCTGTAACGCTGAATTTCCGCCATACGGATYGAATAGAGCCCTTTAACATGTTTTATTCTTAATCAACAGAAATATTTGAATTTGAATTTCAGAACATAAAGGATTGTCAAACCGTAGCAAAATTTGAGGTAAAAGAACAGACCGGACACCAATGAAGGGGATCTAGTGCATAATGTAATGCCAACAACTGTCAGCTATACAGCACACAGGGAGCCATTCACACTCACTGGGGCCTACTTCAACATTCACTGTTCTACATACAGAAATCAGTTCTGTCAATTAAAGTTGCTAATATAGAGGTAGCATAGAACGACATGTATTTCCCCTGAATGATCTCATTGATAAAATTAGGAGTGTTTATGTTTTCAAGTTTTAATAATATTGGGTGACACCTTTAAAATTGCAATTCTAGAGTTGGGTCAAGGTAATATATTGTGCCTGATATATTCTCTCACATCCCTGATAATCTATGGCTTTTAGACCAATACCTGCAATTGTACTCTGCTTAGGATCCAGAATCCTGAGAGTCAAATCTATATTTCTTTCCTCCTTGATCATAATTCACCTTTATATAAAACAGACAAACAGAAAGAAATGAGCCAAAGACAGCCACGAAGACAGGGATGGAAAGAGTGTGAGGTTGAGATAAAGATAATAAAACAAAAGTTAGGCTTTGCTGGCTCCGTTTCCATATGGTAGTGGTGTTTATCAGTACGGGCAGTTGGTGCCTGGGCCACGCAGCTCAGGGGCTGACCAACGCCTCTTCCTTGCTGGTTCCAACCCCCCTCTCTGCCCTGCTTTTGGCCTATCTGGAGCAGGGGGAAGGGGAGCCTGGGGGCAGGATGTTTGCAGGGGCTTAGGCCCTCTAGCTGGGGTGCCAGGACCCTGGGGTTGGGTGGGTGGGGGAACGAAGGGCGATGTGGGTATGAGAGCCAGGCAGACGTCACCCACACTAAGTTGGTGGCAGCGGAGGCCACAAAGACGGGCTGTTCTCTGGGGACAGCAGGAGGACCAGCCACGCCCGCGTACAAAGAACGGGTACTCCACATACACATCCAGGAACTCCTGTGGGAAAAAATACTGTTATAGTCACAATGCAGTACCTCTGTTTGTCTACTAAAGTCGTGTTAGTGTTCTGAAATTGGGGAATGGCATTGATGATGTAGTGTCATAATGAGGGATACTGCAGGAATGTATTTCATTTTCTTTAGGGTTAGACTCATCAAGAATTATACTATTTGCAAATATTTATGATATCTTGTATATTGAATTCCATGTTATAAATTATGGAAATGTCAGTAGACAAGCATACAATGACAAACACACTGACATGAGCTCATGTGATGTCATGATGTAGTAGGCTCAGGCCCAGCTCACCTGAGAGTGTTCCTCGTGTAGGAGGATGAGGAGGCGGGAGAGGGAGGGGGCTGTGGAGGGGGAGATGTGCTGCACAGTGCAGCAGCTCAGACGCAGCTCTGGACAAGCCTCCGCGCCGATTAGGAAGTCTTCTGTCTGCAAATCCTCAACCCTCCTCAGCCGCCCGTCTTTGAGCTCGATTAAAGAGCCTGCCGCAAAGTGAGGGAGCAACCAGGGCAGCTGGTCAGAAGAGGTGGAAGGGTAGGAAGAGTGATGGGAGGAGAGATGTGAAGGCACACATACTTTTTCTGTTACTCCCATGGTCCAATATTTCTCTGTTGATTGATCAATAAGTGATGGTCTTATGGGAGATTGTGCCTCAAACTCCAAAGGACTTTGCCCTGAAGCATGGTACTTGGGGGCTGTGGAGAGGTTTGTGTATACCAGTTCAGGGTGGTGGTGTAGGTTCTTGTTGGCRGTAGGAGATAGAGCAGTGTTCAGTGGGGCAGAACCTGTCCCTGAGCTGGGTTGTGGCTGGTGGCCCCCCTGTTTCCTTCTTCTCATATATGGGCCGCTCTGTCTGCTTTGCTGTGCGGTGTGTGGACTTAACTTCTCCCTCACTTTTTTATTAAGGTGCCATCTGTACCCTRCTTCCACCCCACTGGGCTCTTCTGTAGGCAAAGCCATGTGTCTGCAGATAGAGGGGTGGCGTGGGTATTCTGAGGGGTGATGGAGAATGTAGGGAACTTCCCACCCTGAAGGCACTGCAGCCCAACCTTTGTAATAGTGCTCCTTCCACTCAGCCCAGCCATAGCTGTCGTTGACAGGAGAGGGGAGATAGGGGTTGACTCTGGTGGTGGAGGCTGTGGTGGGGGACTGGGTCCAGGGCTGGTATAGCGGGCGCACAGATGCAGGTGTAGGAGGGAGCAGGTCTGAGTAAGATGCATTGTAGGGCTTGACTTCATTATAGCTCTTGTAGGGGAAGGGGACCTTGAACGTGACAGCAGGAGGCTGCTCTGAGAGGCCTGGTCTGGGGTCCCTCTTCTTGGGCGGGAGACTCTCTCTGCCTAGGCCGGTCTCTGGGGTTAGTGTGGTGCTCATTGGTTCACACAGCCGTCACATATACTGACACTTCAGTTCCCTGGCCTACAGGTTGTTGTGGAGAGGTTAAGTCACATAGGCCTCATGTGAAAGAGGCACCCTAAGGGATCCCGTTACTCTCTGGTGAATCATCACTGACAGAGAGGTCAAAGGTGTTCTCAGTCTCAATGATCCAATCTGAAAAAGACAGGAAGGTGTTTGTTTGACATAAATTATAATTTAACCCTCATCCTTATGTCAAAAGCCCAAGAGGAAGGTACACCAAGATACTTTTATACATTTCATAGCCTTGCATTTCATAGGCTTTTCAGCTTATAGTCATGTGACTTTTGATGATGCATTTCATAAACTATATTTCATTACGTACTCTCACAACGCCCTCTCTCTCTCATATCCCTCTTTTTCTCTCTACTCTCCCTCTCTCTTTAAAATTTGCTACATAAGTGATAGACAGAGCCTTTCTCTGCCAGTTCTCCCTGTCTCTCTTAGACCCCTATGGAGTTACAGATGGTGACTATGCCCTTGAAATCTCATCACTAATTTCTCCATTGCCTCCAAATTAGAGCCTTTCAAACCACAGACTACTTTGCATTGAGAGTGTGATTGACAGCTGAAGTCTGGCTCACTAGAACATTAAACTTTAACCGGATCTACTTAGGAAGAAGTTACTATGGTAACACAGTATAGTACTGTGCATACTGTGGGAACAGTGTAGATGAGGGGAGGTGTTGCACAGGGGTGCTRTGTTGTGCTTTCCAACACTAATGACAAATATAATTTTAATGAAAACTTAATGAATCTACTTTGTCTGAATAATATATCACATTCTTACCCAATGATCAACATACATGGGATGTCATTGATTTTACCATCAACAGGATTTATTAATTTCACTGTAGCTGACCTACTATGCAGCACAGCAACAAAATGCATAATGTATTCATGTGAATCTGAGCAAAATACATGCAGATAAAACTGTTATACTTCTCAATATTGTATAAAAATAATGACCTTATATAGAAATGTAGCTTAACCTTGCATTTCCTATGTACAGCTCATACCATAAAGATATTTCACAATGCACACGCTTGCCAGTAGTTTACCTATTCAAATCTACATGCTCTTTATTTAAATGATTTGACCGAAAGCCTGAAGAGAAGTGATAGAAGAAAACAGAGCAAGACTTTACGGTGCAATCTTATGCAAAGCTAAAGCCAAGGCCTGAATGGTGTCATCACACCACCGCAGAGCAGTCACCAGCTCCCTTGACTGCTGAATGATGCTCTTTCACTCTGACTAACAGACATGTCTTGCAAGTATGAGGCATAGCTTGGATCATACCTTCCATTGTGAGTACAGACTAGATGACCTCATAAGAATGGGACAGAATACACCCTCAAATGGAGGAACATTCCTTACACAGGGGGCTGTACTGACAGAGGCCAATCATTGGGCAAAAACTCAGAGCAGCAGACTGGTAGTATAACCTATTAAGGGTATCAATTGACCTCACCTTGCTGTGCATGTCATACTACGACTATGCAAATGCAATCTTCATACAGTGTGTGTAGGTGTGTTGTATGTAAACAATTGTGTTACTTTTAGTGGAACAGTAATTGCTATGAAAGTCCTGAAACATACTTTTCTTTTGGTATTGTTATCATTATGTGCAGAGCTCTTTTTCTCAAGCAACACATTTCCAAGTTASAAATTACACCCCAAACATAACTGGTCATATCGCGTTGCGTAAGTTCTGACTGATGTGAAGCCTAATGATCTAGATGGGTTAGATGCACTTTATCACTGATGCAATATTATTGCTATTGAGTTTTTACCACTTCAACCGTAACATAAAGGAATACCATGCATATCAAATGACTACAAGGGCGATGAATACCTTCCTCCCAAACACTTACACCCATATTATCACATTCACAAGATACATCTGAACACTTGACGCCTTACCTCTCTCTTCTGGTTAAGGTGTGAGTCTTTAGTACAGCATGCTGCAGAGTGAATGGGAACATCCAGACAGCCTCACTATGTCTATCAGACAGACGCACTCTCTCTTTTTCCTCCCACTCTCTTTTACACCCCCACTATCTCTAGCCCTCTCAACATATCTACCAGATTTGCTGTGCACTCTCCTTCCCTCCTTCCCTCACTTCCTCTCTGTTGCTCTGTCTCTTTCTCCGTTTCTAGCTCAGTCTTGACTCCCTCTCCCTCCCTTCTTCTTTCCCTTTCACAACCCTTCTCTCTGGTTTCTGACTTTCTCTCCATCTCTCTCTCTCCCCATCCCTCTCTCCTTCCCTCTCTCTCCCTCCCTCTCTCTGGGTGTATAATTAGACATGAGACCGCTGTGATACTCGTCAGCTGATAGTAGGCGTATGGCTGCCTGATGGGCTTGGAACTCTGCCCAGTTGTGGTGAGGGCGGGAAACTATAGCTTAGAATGTTCTGGGCATTACACATCTTTAGCTTTCATGCCTGTTCAACCAGTTGGAATGCAGAACCTTCTAGGGAATCTATAGGAAGACACATTCTGAAAATGAAATCCCATTCTGAAAATGTTTCCGTTGGCTTCACATTTATTGCAATTCTCAGTTGTTGAAAATGACCACAGTGAATTCTCGCAACCCGCTTCTCTATTACTTCTCTATTACTCCTCTATTACTTCTCTATTACTTCTCTATTACTCCTCTATTACTTCTCTATTACTTCTCTATTACTTCTCTATTACTGTGAACACCAACAGTCTTCTCTTAGTTTTCTCACTGCTGCATATGTAGGATACATATCTGAGCCACTGAACCAAATGCCAGACAGTGTGAATGTCAGTAAAGTTAGAAAATGATCAGCCTTAATTGCTTTCTATTCAGCAGTTAAAAGGATCAATATTTAGACCTATATACATTCAGAACAAACACAATTTTTTAACTCAGGACACAAAAGATATGTTCCCTCTTTTACTATTCTTCTTTCTCTCCTCTCTTTGTATTTCTATTCAGCCCTACTCTCATTCTACAGAATAAAAAGTGATCATGGCCCTTGATTCAAGCATCTCCCATCTATAGGAAAGCAATCTGATTTACAGGTAGCTCCAGATGCCCCATGCTCTGCAGGGTGAAACCCCAGTCATGATGAAGCCCACACACACACACATTAGAGAGAGGCGAAAAGAGCTTCTCATTTTGAGTCACATCATTCTTCCTCTGCCCACACACACTCTCTCAGACAGTACAGGACATGTCAAGAGTTAAAGCTGGAGGAGTCACTACCTCAACCAACACTTCTCTGACATTTAGGAAGATCACTGTTGATACAAATCAACGTATCATTTTCTCACTCCCACGTCCTCCAAACACCCATTAGAGTATACATGCATCTGCAGTCAGTAGCTTACATCTGCACCCATGCATGGATGCCAAGACTTGTTATTGTTAAGGTTTCCACAAAGACAGATAGTTATTCATATGTTCTTCCCCTCTCTCCATCTCTTTCTATATGTCTCTCTCTGGGTGGCAGCATGTGTGTGTGCTTTCATTTGAAAGAATGCCACCTCACAGGAAAACATCCTATACAATGAAACGCCATTGATATTACCATTTATATACCATATAATTCAAGGCTAATTAAAGGCCTATATTAGGCCTATTCAAATCAAGCAAATAAAACATTTCATATTAGCTATTTAAATGCAGAATAATATCTATTTACAACAGCTCAGGTTGCAATGAAAAGGAAACACATCTTTTGACCACTAGATGGTGTCAATTACTTTGATATTCATACAATCTTGTTGTACTGAGTGATCATTATTTCTGTATTTGCAGGCAATCAGTATTGTCCCAGGCAACACATACATTTGATGGGACGGTACTACCCTTACATCTAAAATACCTACTGATACATTGCGGTATAAGTATAGTACGCTATCAAAACTGCCCTGCAATTAAGCAGTTAAGTATAATTTTAAGCTTTTACTTCTCTAAAGATTTATTTAAAATAAAGATACATTTCTAGAATAAATTGTTTTCAGTCTAGCTAAACCCATTAGATTATTTTGGAAGTGTTGGCTTCTAATGCTATTTTTGTGATGAAAAATTGAATATTTGCCATGAACTGAATTATACATAAAGCCGCTGAAATCAACTGTTCCTCCGAAGAACAGTGTGCGCTCTTTCAAAAAGGCAAGCCTAAAAAAAGATTTTGATTTGTTCAATAACATCAATATTATTCCATTAACGGCAAGAAGATCTTGTATCCTGTCGCATTGCATTTTGTGCACATCAATTGACCCTGGAAGTGAGAGGGACACAGAGGAGAAAGGAGAGAGGGAGAGAGAGAGGATGACAAAAATAACAAAAGCAAGTGTCTGTCTACTGACTTGGTATCTTCCACTGTTACGTAAAGGACCCTGCACTCTCCCCTATCCACCCCTCTCACACCAAGCTCCTCCCCCTGTGAATGGCCATTTGGTATGCTCCACAAAGCCCTAACCTGCTGTTCTCATCCAAATACTGTAGTTGATAGAGTAAGTTCACTCAGAGAGAAGGGTCCTGGACTGTTCCATAGAGAAAGGAGAGAGTGTGTTTGAGAGACCCAGTGAGTTTCTTGGGAGTGCTTTGACTCTCTGTCTGTCCCAGGAGAGAAGGAGGGAGATGAGCTGTCCTGCTGAGGCTCTGGAGGGCTGACTGTTCCCCACCCCATCTCATCTCTGTGCCTGACTGTGTGACCTGACCCTCCAGTCCTCCTCAACAGCACACCACATCTGATTCTGCAGCTTTCTCCGAAGCTGCCAGCACCATGAGCTCGTCTGGGGCAAACCTCCACAACAAGCGTCTACCCTGTGAGTAACTTTAAAGCATCTTTACCTCTCCTAAAAACTACTCGAATGTGTAGGACTTGGAAAGACTACGTCACAATGGGAATATTCCATAAGTCATTACAGATCATTTTAGTCATTTATTCTGTACTGTACTGTACTGTACTGTTTTTTWAAATAATTTTCTATATACAGATGTGAGCCAGTTTTCTACAGCAGGAAAATAATCCTGCAGCAACAGGACATGTAAATTATTATGTGGATTATAATTCATGGACAGTTTTCTAGGGATTGATACATTTTTCATAGGGGAAAATAAACTGACATTTCAAAGTTGAAATTACAAACTTCAGAAGCTTTTTATACCTCAAATACACTACAGGTTTTACATKTCCTACATCTGTAGTTTCAATCACTGTAATCCCCTATTGCTGAGCAGAACGCTACATAGAGAAAATTCCTGTCCATATTTGGGTATCTGTAGTAGCTTTACAGACAGACAAACTCAATAAATATTTAGTGAAGAGAAACATAAACCAAGCCACAATCAACAGAACCTGTTCAAGTAATTATGGGTGATTACTGATTCCTGCTGTTGTTATTGTTGTTGATGTTGTTGTTGTTGGTGGTGTTGTGTGTGTGTGTGTGTGTGTGTGTGTGTGTGTGTGTGTGTGTGTGTGTGTGTGTTGTGTGTGTGTGTGTGTGGTGTGTGTGTGTGTGTGTGTGTGTGTGTGTGTGTGTGTGTGTGTGTGTGTGTGTGTGTGTGTGCATTGAATCAAATCAAATTTATTTATATAGCCCTTCTTACATCACGTGATATCTCAAGTGCTGTACAGAAACCCAGCCTAAAAACACAAACAGCAGCAATGCAGGTGTAGAAGCACGGTGGCTTGGAAAAACTCCCTAGAAAGGCCAAAACCTAGGAAGAAATTAGAGAGGAACCAGGTATGAGGGGTGGCCAGTCTCTCTTCGGCTGTGCCGGGTGGAGATTATAACAGAACATGGCCAAGATATTCAAATGTTCATAAATTACCAGCATGGTCAGATAATAATAATCACAGTAGTTGTCGAGGGTGCAGCAAGTCAGCACTCAGGAGTAAATGTCAGTTGGCTTTCATAGCCCTTCATTAAGAGTATCTTTACCGCTCCTGCTGTCTCTAGAGAGTTGAAAACAGCAGGTCTGGGACAGGTAGCATGTCCGGTGAACAGGTCAGGGTTCCATAGCCGCAGGCAGAACAGTTGAAACTGGAGCAACGCACGGCAGGTGGACTGGGGACAGCAAGGAGTCATCATGCCAGGTAGTCCCGAGGCATGGTCCTAGGGCTCAGGTTTCGAGAGAGAGAAAGAAAGAGAGAAAGGAGAATTAGAGAGAGCATACTTAAATTCACACAGGACACCGGATAAGACAGGAGAATAGTACTCCAGATATAACAAACTGACCCTAGCCCCCCACACATAAACTACTGCAGCATAAATACTGGAGGCTGAGACAGGAGGGGTCAGGGACACTGTGGCCCCATCCGATGATACCCCGGACAGGGCCAAACAGAGAGGATATAACCCCACCCACTTTGCCAAAGCACAGCCCCCACACCGCTAGAGGGATATCTTCAACCACCAACTTACCATCCTGAGACAAGGCCGAGTATAGCCCACAAAGATCTCCGCTACGGCACAACCCAAGAGGGGGCGCCAACCCAAATAATTGTGTTTTGTGTGTGTGTGTGTGTGTGTGTGTGTGTGTTTGTGTGTGTGTGTGTGTGTGTGTGTGTGTGTGTGTGTGTGTGTGTGTGTGTGTGTGTGTGTGTGTGTGTGGTGTGTGTGTGTGTGGTGTGTGTGTGTGTGTGTGTGTGCATTGAAAGCAAAGAATGTGTGTGTTTGTGGTGTTTTTGTGCGTCTGTGTGTGTCGGTGTTGGCTGCTTTGACTGTTCAGCCGATGTGGTAAGGACCTGGTGTTTGTTGATGTTTCTAAGGCTGACATACTGTATGTTCTTTGCTGGCCAAATAAAGACTAGAATGGTGAATCATCCCCAAGAGTAATGTACCATAATAATGCTGTAATCAGTGGGACTTCACTCAAGACGTTGAGGGTTCTTAAAGGGATACAGTATATTCTCATTTTGGATTGGGGCCTTAAAGACATCCAATGGTTTCACTGACATGAATCTCTAACTCCTAAAGAGATTGTGTGTCTGTATCTATAGATTGACTGCAGTGACATAGGGCTACAGACAGACTGTCCTACAGACAATGCTCTCACAGAGAAACACAGAAAGGGGAAATTGAATTTGTCACAATAGGGTCAGTCAGTCAGTGGCTAAATTTGATCAGACCATGACTGAGAGAGAAGACATCCTCTATCTGTGGGTTGACCGGTCCCAGTGCCCAATGACAGGCTGGGAATGATTAAGTGAATGCGCAGTTCGTATTGAATGTACACCAGATAAGACATAACTGATTGCAAACACACAACTTATTCTCACATATTTTTTATGTTGTTGCGGACATGGTTTTGTTGTGGTGCCAACCATGCTCGGTGATCAAACATTGTGTGTCCCAGGTATCCCATTCAGGTATTCTACTCTTCACCAACCATGGTAGATCCCTTCATTTTCTGACTGGACTAACTCCATTATATAGATAAGACTGGTGTCTCTCCCTGCAGCATTGCATGGAACTCCTATCTGTTCCCCATGTATGCTAGTGGCTCACAGGATGGCTGCTGCCAGAGTGCTCATTTTAAACAAAGCCAGTCTCCCACTGAGGCAGACACAGCATAGTACATTTCTGATAAGGTGGTGCAGCCCACTGTAGGATGGAGAGGTGGCCACAACAAAAGCCTCTGGATTTATTCCACCTGTACTAATATTACTTTATGACTGCAACAGCTGCATTGTAGATAATGTAGTTTTTCCCCCATGCATGGCTGACCAACAGCTTGATGAACACACAATATCCATGGATGCTGTGCACATGCAATGTCCCATGGTGTGTGTATATGTGCATGTGTGTGTATGTACATTATGTATGTGTACACACTACAGGCCTTGAATGACCATCTGTTCATATCTATTTCCACTTAGATCCTTTAATCTACACAATCTAAAACCTTAGGCCTAAAACCAAGGCCTAAAACCAAGTCCTCCTAATTAGTTTGGATCAAATCTCCCATCATCCCATTCTATACTTGGTGAAATCAAGCCCTGGTTCAGACCAGGTATACTTGTTAATGCCTACAGGCATATTGTAGTTCACTAAATAAAACAASACAGTTATTATTCCTTATTCATAAATCTGTCAGCATGTGCTGGACCCACAAAGCTCTTACACATCTCCCACATCAACACAGGTATCACAGGTATCATTAGTATTGTATGGGAAATACATAGTGGTTGGGTTTCTGGTCTTTGCTGTTCATCATGAACCCACGACGATAGTGCCAAACTACTCAGGCTCATGACATCAMTAGATCTGAGAAATACCAACATCAACAGAATAGATCAGTGTAAGGCCARAACTATTCTATTGTGTCCAGCCAAACATTCCAGTGATGCTCTCCATTAATTTGAAAATAGCAATGTGGGCTATTTATTCATCACAAAAAGAGGATGAGCAACAAAGAGGTTCCAGGAACACCAGGAAAGGTGAACAATGTGATAGTTGATGTGTTGCCAAAGGGCATGATGAGTCATGATGGAGGGAACTCAGTTGGCCAACAGTGTCACCCGTTCGATGCTTTTAAGTACATCCGCTCCCTCACAACACTCCAGACAAATTCTGCTCATTCATGGTGAGTGAGTGTAGTCTMATGGAGACGTCTCTCAGTTTTCAGCTTCTTGGCTTCATTGTGGACGGGTAGTCTGCTTATGGGCCACATGGCACAGGAGACTGAGGCTGACTGACCCATAAATGGCACTATTGTCAGTCCGGAGTGTGAATGTTTGTGCTGGGAGAGGAGAGATGATGTCATTGTAGTATTTACAGAGTGGGCATGTGGTGGTGCCAGTCTGTGATTCAACCCATTGCAAGCTCCCCACACACACACACAGTCCAAACACACACACGCAACAATCACACACACACACACACACACACACACACACACACACACACACACAACACACACACACACACACACACACACACACACCCTAGTAAAACGGACTATCCTACCGATCCTCGACTTCGGCGATGTCATCTACAAAATAGCTTACAATACTCTACTCAGCAAATTGGATGTAGTCTAGCACAGTGCCATCAGTTTTGTTACCAAAGTGCCTTATACCACCCATCACTACGACCTGTATGCTCTAGTCGGCTGGCCCTCGCTACATATTCGTCGCCAGACCCACTGGCTCCAGGCCATCTATAAGTCTACGCTAGGTAAAGCTCCGCCTTATCTCAGCTCACTGGTCACGATAACAACACCCACCCGTAGCACGCGCTCCAGCAGGTAWATCTCACTGTTCAYCCCCAAAGCCAACACCTGCTTTGGCCACCTTTCCTTCCAGTTCTCTGCTGCCAGTGACTGGAACAAATTGCAAAAATCGCTGAAGCTGGAGACTTACATTTCCCTCACTAACTTTAAACATCAGCTATCTGAGCAGCTAACTGATCGCTGCAGCTGTATATAGTCCATCTGTAAAAAGCCCACCCAATCTACCTACCTCATCCCCATACTGTTTTTATTTACTTTGCTGCTCTTTTGCACACCAGTATCACTACTTACACACCATCACCTGCTCATCTATCACTCCAGTGTTAATCTGATAAATTGTAATTACTTTGCTACTATGGCGTATTTATTGCCTTACCTCCTCATGCCACTTGCACACAATGTATATAGACCTAATTTTTTTTCTATTGTGTTATTGACTGTACGCTTGTTTATTCCATGTGTAACTCTGTGTTGTTGTTTGTGTCGCACTGATTTGCTTTATCTTGGCCAGGTCGCAGTTGTAAATGAGAACTTGTTCTCAACTAGCTTACCTGGTTAAATAAAGGTGAAATAAAAAATAAAATAAAAATTTGCCTGTTGAGTAAGTCGATGGCAGCAGCTGTAAACACTATACGCTACACCAGCCCACTACAGCCACTACAGCCATTCACCATGCTCTACTGCTTTTCTCTCCATCTCTCCATCACACCATCTTCTCTGTTATCATTCACATTCCCCTGCACATCATTCAGTAGGAGACGGGGGTGGCGGGATGAGGGAGATGGATGGAGGGCTAGGGGAGCTGGATGAAGGGATAGGGAGAGGGGGGTGTAGGGATAGGGAGAGGAGGATGCAGGGATAGGGGAGAGGGGGATGCAGGGTTGGGGGATAAAGGAAGGAGGGAGTGGAGAGGGGATGAAGGGATGAGGGAGAGGGAGGAGGAGGGAGTGGAGAGGGCATGGATGGAGGGGAAAGGATGGAGTGGAGAGAGGGATGGGAAGAGGGAGAAGAAGGAGGGAGTCGAGAGAGGGATAGAGGGATGGAGAGGGAGAAGGAGGAAGTAGAGAGAGGGATGGAGGGATGGGGAGATGGAGAAGGATAAGTAGAGAGACGGATGGAGGGAGGGATGGGGAGAGGGAGAAGGAGGGAGTGGAGAGAGGGATGGGGGAGAGGAGAAGAATGGAGTGGAGAAAGGGATGGAGGGATGGGGGAGAGGGAGAAGGAGGGAGTGGAGAGAGGGATGGAGGAGAGATGAAATGTGTAATAAGGGTTGGGTGATGTAAATAATCCTCAGGCCAAACCCTTCAACCTTCTGCCATTGGATGATTATATTACCCCCTCTGTGTGTGTGTGTGTGTGTGTGTGTGTGTGTGTGTGATGTGTGTGTGTGTGTGTGGTGTGTGTGTGTGTGTGTGTGTGTGTGTGTGTGTGTGCTGTGGTGTGTGTGTGTTGTTGTGTGGTGTTGTGTGTGTGTGTGTGGTGTGTGGTGTTGTGTTGTGATATGTTAAAAGAGAGGAGAGAAGTTGAAACCCAGAATGAAGAGACACAGATCCACAATAAACACAGCCATTCTGCATCTCTTGATGTTGGTTACGCCCCGCTTCAGATTTACGTCTTCACAGAAGGAGAGAGGGGGATCGCCTGTAGAGAGGGGAAGAGATATAGATGGGGACGGGAGGAAGAAAAAAAGAGAAATGGCTAAGAGAGAGAGGGGGAGACGGTAAACTGGGAGTGAGAAGGAAGAAGGAGAGGGAGAGATGAGAGAGCCACTGAACAGAAGGGTGTTATTTTATGGTTAGTGGTGACTAGGAGAGAGGTAAATTCCTACTCTGCTCCTTAGTGTGTAAAGCTGCCGTCAACTCTCCCATGGCCCGCCAGGTTTAAATGGAATGACCACTGAAGAACATCATTCCAATAACCTCCACTAGAACCTCCATGTAAACTTCCAATGTTACCGCCACACTTAGACAATCATGATCTGACCGAATAAAGACACATGTTATGTTAGAGCTGGCGAGAGGAGGAGAGGGAGGAGAGGGTAAGAGAGGTAGAAAAGGAAAAAGGGTGGGGAGGTGGAGGAGAGGTGAGGGGAAGGGATGAGAGGAAGAGAGGATTTATAAGAGAGGGAGG
>NC_036838.1:47274767-47345089 GCF_002910315.2 Salvelinus sp. IW2-2015
TATTTATGGCGATTTGATCTAAGGGTCAGTCTTGTGGACGCATGCCTTTTTTAGGTTGTCTTGGGCGTGTTTATCTCCAGATCAGGGTGAGTTTGGGGAAACGCCACGCCTTATCTCACGCACGTCTGGGCCGTGTCTTATCTTCCAAGGATTTAGGGGTAGTCTTGGAACCCATTCTTTCCAGAGTCCTGGGCTTGTTATCCAGTGATCCAGAAGGGTAGTCCTATTGGCGGGAACCTGAGGCCCCTTTTAGATGGTTCTGGGCTTGTTATTCTGTCAGGCATCTGCGTGCCGGTAGCAGTCTTTTGTGGAGAGCCAGCCTAGATAATAAAGGGTCTGGGCTGGTCTTATTCCAGGATCAGGGGTAGTTCTTGGGAACCAGCCCTTTTAGATGTCTGCCGCGCTCTGATTAATATCCAGAGGATAATGGAGTAGTGTCTTTGGTGGAACCAGCCTTTTTAGGATCGTCTGCGGCGTTCGTTACATTGCTCTTCACCGATCAGGGGGGTAGTCTTGGGAACCAGCCTTTGGTGAGATGGTCTGGGCCGTTGTTTTCAGGATCAGATTTGGGTCTATTTGGGGGAGAACTGCTTAGCCTGTTCATATGGTGTCTGCGGCGCTGTTATTTCCAGTGATCAGGGGTAAGATCTTGGATTCCAGCCCCCTTTTTAGGTCGCTCCATAGGAGCCGTAGTTATTCCAGGATCAGGTAGTCTTGGGAACCAGCTTTTAGATGTCTGGGCTTGTTAATTCAGGAATCAGGGAGTAGTCCTTTGGGAACCAGCCTTTTAGATGCTGCTGGCGTGTATATTCCAGGATCAGGGGTGAGTAGCTTTGTGGATACACAGGCATGCAAGTTTAAGAAGAGATGTTGGGCCTCTGGTTTAATTTTACCAGGATCAAGGTGGTAAGTTTCTTTTTGGTCGGTACCCAGTCCTCTCAGTTAGATGTCTGGGCTTGTTATTCATCGGATCAGAGGCGTAGTTCGCACCTTTTGGAAACAGCTTCTTAGATGTTGGGCCGTCGTTATTCCAGGATCCAGGGTTAGTCCTTGGGACCAAGCGCTCTTGGAGTGTCTGGGCGTAGTTCTTCGACATGGATAGGGGCTAGTCTGGGGACAGCCGTTTAGATGGTCTGGGCGCAGGTTTTATGCGCAGATTAGGGGAGATTCTTGGAGAAGGCCAAAGTTTAAGATGTTGGGCGTCGTTATTCCAGAATAGGGAGTAAGTCTAGTAGGAAACCAGCCGTAATTAGAATGTGTGGGTTTGTTATTCAAGGAATCAGGGGGTAGTGGCTTGGCACACGCAGCCTTTTTTAGGTGTCCTGGCGTGTGTATTGACCCAAAGATCAGTGGGTAGTCTTGGGAACCGATCCTTCTGTCTCAGATGTCTGGGCGTGTCTGTTATTTGTCCAAGGATCAGGGGTAGGTCTTGCGGAACCAGCTTTTGAGGTGTCTGGGCTGTTATTGCCAGGATCAGGGTAGTCTTGGGAACCAGCCTTTTAGATGTCTGGGCATTGTTTATTCCAGGATCAGGGGAGGTCTTACTGTGGCAGATGCCAGCGCTTTCTAGATGTTCTGGGGCTTCGATTAAGTGTCCAAGATTTCTATGAGGGGTGTCTTGGAACCCAAGCCTTTTTAGATGGATCGCGTGGGCTGTTGGTCCAGGATCAGTGTGTTACTATGGTTTTTCTTTGAGAACTGTGGGTCCCAGCTCTCTTCAGGTCATTGACAGGGTCTGCCGTGTAGTTCTGGGCTGATCCCACATTCCTCCATGATCATTGATCCCACGAGGTGAGCATCTTGCAATGGAGCCCCAGACCGAGGGTGATTGACCGTCACTTGAACTTCTCCATTTTCTAATAATTGTGCAACCAGTTGTTGCTTCTCACAAGCTGCTTGGCTATTGTCCTGGTAGCCCATCTCCAGCCTTGTACAGGTTACAAGATTTATCCTGATGTCCTTACAACAGCTCTCTGGTCTTGGTCATTGTGGAGAGGTTGGAGTCTGTTTGATTGAGTGTGTGGACAGGTGTCCTTTTATACAGGTAAACGAGTTCAAAAACAGGTGCAGTTAATACAGGTAATGAGGGAGAACACGAGGGCTTCTTAAAAAGAAAAAATCACAGCAGGTCTGTGAGAGCCGGAATTCTTACTGGTTGGTAGGTGATCAAATACTTATGTCATGCAATAAAATGCAAATTAATTACTTAAAAATCATACAATGTGATTTTCTGGATTTTTGTTWTAGATTCCGYCTCTCACAGTTGAAGTGTACCTATGATAAAAATGACAGACCTCTACATGCTTTGTAAGTAGGAAAACCTGCAAAATCGGCAGTGTATCAAATACTTGTTCTCCCCACTGTATATAGAGAGAGCTGCATTTTGTCTTCCACCGCAAGAAAACCTACATTTTCATGGCTGTGTCTTTGCAGTTTACTGTCAATTCCAAAGGATTATTTAAATAGGATTACTTCATTATTTTGGAAATTAAGTCTGTCACTTTTATGAAACCACTTATGATCGGTGGTAGAGAATTCCCTCAAAATGACTCTGGCAAACTAGTCTATAATCAGTGTTTGCACTAAAGGAAGTGGCCATTCCCATAGTGTTTTTGTGTTGAGAGCTGCCTCCGCTGGGGAATGTAGGGAGGCCACAGACCAGCAGCCCCAGTGAAAGATCTAAAACCTAAAAGCAACTGGATCATCTAGAAAGCTAATCGTCCATGTTTTGTTCCCAAACACTGTTTGTCGTTCTGAGGCCAGCTCTTCGAGTCACGAGGCCATCAGCCCCTCAGCTCTCACTATCTCTGTATCTGACTAGCACTAAGCTCTAATGTGAGTATGATACAGAGAGGGAGAGAGGTCCCTGTTGGAAAGGACAGTGTGCTGATGATGTCATGGTGTACCCCTTTCTAACCTTCCCGACATGCCTATGGAGTAAAATAACTTCCTCTCGCTGGCGTCATGTCTTTAGAATCAGGCCCATGCCCACTTCCTTACAGCCCTGCTTTTGTGTTTGTCTGAAAGGGCTTTTTCTGTTTTTCCCGTCAGAGTGGAGGATCTGGGTTTGTCTTTGTGTGGGGAGGCAGAGTGGGAAAGCTGACACGTCCGGCTCTGTTCGAGTCCGACTCATTCCACACGTCCAGCTGGTACTGAGCCCTAATCCCACACTCTGTCCAACCCACAACTCATTCCCTGAGGGGGAGAGAGGGAGTGAGTAAAAACAACGGAAAAACTTTTCTGTAAGAAAGTCAGGTCAAACTTAAAGCCCTCTGACAATCTGCTTTCATCTGTTTTGTCCCAGTCTTCTCTCATCTGCGTCTCCCCTCTTCCTCCCTCCTGAATAGCCGCTCTGTGTTGCCCACTGGCTGCCGCTCTGGATGGCTTGTGGTGTGAAGTGGGGGGTTTGGGTAAGGAATGGAGAATAACTGACCGGAAAAGTGATCTCAGCAATCCGAGACATTGTGACCCTGTCATTTTGTGACCCAGTTTTTTCCCTTGTGAAAAGGGAACGGGTCAAAGGTCAAAAAGGTCAGCTGTGAGTTCCCCAGACCTTATTGATAAAGGTGATTAGATGGTAACAAAATGGGATAGGAAAATCAATGGGAAGATTTGCATTGTTAACTACTCTCCCTTTAGCTCATGTATAAGTCAGGTACCAGGCCTCTTAAGAAAATACATCAAGCATCAATCAATCAATGTCAACCTGGTTATAGGATCTATTGAACTAACATGAGGACGAGGAAAACACTGAGTGATCTAAAGTATGACCAAACTGCTGTTCTCTCAAACTGCTGCGACATACTGTATGTACTGTTATCAGACTTTATTACTGTGATACACATTCAGACATCAGTCATGCAGCCAGTATTTTAAGATATACCCTGGCATGTTTTGATATTCCTCATATGCCTGGCCTCAATTTCAGCAGGCATCTTGCTTTGTCAGCATGGCTCTCACACTGCCCTCATAATAAGAGAAGACGGGGGCATGTCTGATTGCATACGACCGTGAGAAGAGAAAAAGGAGTCACTCCCTCCCCGCATGTCAAGTGTCAGCTCTGCTCTGAGCACACAGACCTCTCCAGTGACCTTGTTGAATGCCATCTATACCTGACATAGTAAAGCCACACTGGTCCATTGAGTTTTCTTTTTCTTTTTGCCTTTTTTGGGGGGGACAAATGTTAAAAGCTAACATACAGTTTGTGTTGTTGTGCTGTTGTGTCACAAGACAGCCTTTCTTGTCTAACAATATCTAACACTTATCTTACATTAATACACTTACAGTTGAAGTTGGAAGTTAACATACACTTAGGTTGGAGTCATTAAAACTTGTTTTTCAACCACTCCACAAATTTCTCATTCACAAACTGTAGTTTTGGTAAGTCGGTTAGGACATCTACATTGTGCATGACACAAGTACTTTTTACAACAATTGTTTACAGACAGATTATTTCACTTATAATTCACTGTATCACAATTCCAGTGGGTCAGAAGTTTACATACACTAAGTTAAACAGCCATTAAACAGCTTGGAAAATTCCAGAAAATTATGTCATGGCTTTAGAAGCTTCTGATAGGCTAAATGACATAATTTGAGTCAATTGGAGGTGCACTTGTGGATGTATTTCAAGGCCTACCTTCAAACTCAGTGTCTCTTGCTTGACATCACGGGAAAATCAAAAGAGATCAGCCAAGACCTCAGAAAAAAATTGTAGACCTCCACAAGTCTGGTTCATCCTTGGGAGCAATTTCCAAATGCCTTAACGTACTTTGGTGCGAAAAGTGCAAATCAATCCCAGAACAACAGCAAAGGACCTTGTGAAGATGCTGGAGGAAACAGGTACAAAAGTATCTATATGCACAGTAAAACGAGTCCTATATCAACATAACCGGAAAGGCCGCTCAGCAAGGAAGAAGCCACTGCTCCAAAACCGCCATAAAAAAGCCAGACTACGGTTTGCAACTGCACATGGGGACAAATATTGTACTTTTTGAAGAAATGTCCTCTGGTCTGATGAAACAACAATAGAACTGTTTGACCATAATGACCATCGTTATGTTTGGAGGAAAAAGGGAGAAGCTTGCAAGCTGAAGAACACCATCCCAACCGTGAAGCACGGGGGTGGCAGCATCATGTTGTGGAGGTGCTTTGCTGCAGGAGGGACTGGTGCACTTCACAAAATTGATGGCATGATGAGGTAGGAAAATAATGTGGATATATTGAAGCAACATCTCAAGACATCAGTCAGGAAGTCAAAGCTTGGTCGCAAATGGGTCTTCCAAATGGACAATGACCCCAAGGATACTTCCAAAGTTGTGGCAAAATGGCTTAAGGACAACAAAGTCAAGGTATTGGAGTGGCCATCACAAAGCCTTGACCTCAATCCTACAGAAAATGTGTGGGCAGAACTGAAAAAGCGTGTGCGATTATGGAGGCCTACAAACCTGACTCAGGTACACCAGCTCTGTCAGGAGGAATGGGCCAAAATTCACCCAAGTTATTGTGGGAAGCTTGTGGAAGGCTACCCAAAATGTTTGACCCAAGTTAAGCAATTTAAAAGCAATGTTACCAGATACTAATTGAGTGTATGTTAACTTCTGACCCACAGGGAATGTGATGAAAGACATAAATGCTGAAATAAATCATACTCTCTACTATTATTCTGACATTTCACATTCTTAAAATAAAGTGGTGATCCTAACTGACCTAAGACAGAGAATATTTACTAGGATTAAATGTCAGGAATTGTGAAAAACTGAGTTTAAATGTATTTGGCTAAGGTGTATGTAAACTTCCGATTTCAACTGTATCTTACACTAATACAGAATCACATCATCATTTATGATATGCATTTGTTTGTAAATTAGAAATATTAAAATGACTAGGAGTTATCTTCCATCAATCAATCAATTTTATTTTATATAGCCCTTCGTACATCAGCTGATATCTCGAAGTGCTGTACAGACACCCAGCCTAAAACCCCAAACAGCTAGTAATGCAGGTGTAGAAGCACGGTGGCTAGGAAAAACTCCCTAGAAAGGCCAAAACCTAGGAAGAAACCTAGAGAGGAACCAGGCTATGAGGGGTGGCCAGTCCTCTTCTGGCTGTGCCGGGTGGAGATTATAACAGAACTATGCCAAGATGTTCAAAAATGTTCATAAGTGACAAGCATGGTCAAATAATAATCATGAATAATTTTCAGTTGGCTTTTCATAGCCGATCATCAAGAGTTGAAAAACAACAGGTCTGGGACAGGTGGCGGTTCCATAACCGCAGGCAGAACAGCTGAAACTGGAATAGCAGCAAGGCCAGGCGGACTGGGGACAGCAAGGAGTCACCACGGGCGGCAGTCCCGACGCATGGTCCTAGGGCCCAGGTCCTCCGAGAGAAAGAAAGAGAGAAGGAGAAAATTAGAGAGAGCCAAGATTTTCAAAATGTTCATAAATGACAAGCATGGTCAAGTAATAATCAGGAATAAATCTCAGTTGGCTTTTCATAGCCGATCATTAAGAGTTGAAAACAGCAGGTCTGGGACAGGTAGGGGTTCCATAACCGCAGGCAGAACAGTTGAAACTGGAATAGCAGCAAGGCCAGGCCACTCCTACATGTCTTCATATTGTAGTTAAGACTGGTTGGTTGGTCCGTTGGTTGGTTGGTGGCTGGCTGTTTGGTTGCTTGGTTAATCATCTGAGTTATTCTGCATAATGAAGAGAGCAAGTTCCTTATTCCAGTCCCTCCTCCATGGACTCCTTGACCAGGAGCTTCTGGTGGTCATGTGTTGGGGTCCTGTTAGAGCTCTCTGATTGTCATCAGTGGCTGTGTCTTCCTGTTCATGCAGGCTTGAGGTGGTAGAGCTGGAATTTCCATAGTCAGTGGTGTCTCCATCAATTGCTTGTGCTGTGATATCATCCTCTGATTAAAACTTTTTAGGGATAGGGGGCAGCATTTTCACTTTGGATGAATAGCGTGCCCAGAGTGAACTGCCTCCTACTCTGTCCCAGATGCTAATATATGTATATTATTATTACTATTGGATAGAAAACACGCTGAAGTTTCTAAAACTGTTTGAATTATGTCTGTGAGTATAACAGAACTCATATGGCAGGCAAACTTCCAAACAGGAAGTGGAAATTCTGAGGCTGGTTGATTTTCAATTCATCGCCTATTCAAATCCCAGTAAGATATGGATTTGTTTGCACTTCCTACGCCTTCCACTAGATGTCAACAGTCTGTAGAATGTTGAATTAAGCCTCTATTGTGATGTGGGGCCGGATGGGAACTGTTTCAGTCAGTGGACTGGCAGATTGCCAGATCCTGGTCACGCGCATTCCAAATGATATCGTCTTGCTTTCCATTACTTCTAGAGACACAACGGAGTTCTCCGGTTGGAACGTTATTGGATATATGATAACAACATCCTGAAAATTGATTCTCTACTTAGTTTGACCAGTTTATTCGACCTGTAATATAACGTTTTGAAGTTTTTGTCCGAGTTCGCCCGGAGCTGCGCGAGCATTTGGACATGTGTACCAAACGTGCTAGCTAAAGTAGCTACTTGGACATAAATAATTGACATTATCGAACAAAACAACAATTTATTGTGGAACTAGGATTCCTGGGAGTGCATTCTGATGAAAGATCATCAAAGGTAAGGGAATATTTATGATGTAATTTCGTATTTCTGTTGACTCCAACATGGCGGAGAAATGTTTTTTATATCTGAGCGCCGTCTCAGATTATTGCATGGTGTGCTTTTTCCGTAAAGTTTAAAAAAAATCTGACACAGCGGTTGCATTAAGAACAAGTGTATCTTTAATTCTATGTAAAACATGTATCTTTCATCAAAGTGTATGATGAGTATTTCTGTTATTAGATGTGGCTCTCTGCAATTTCTCCGGATATTTTGGAGGCATTTCTGAACATGGCGCCAATGTAAACTAAGATTTTTGGATATAAATATGCACATTATCGAACAAAACATACATGTATTGTGTAACATGATGTCCTATGAGTGTCATCTGATGAAGATGACACTCATCTCCCAAGAAGCCATCACAGTGCAGTTATCACAAAACATATTATTTTCAGTGTTATAGCCTAACTAGACGATAGGCTATTAAGGCCCGGGGAAGAGGCAAACTTTAGGCTACTTTGGTGAATTTGCGAGACATGTAAGACAAGACATTGCGAGATACAGATAATCAAGACATATGAGCATGTTTTTTTCTGCTTGCCCCCTCCTCTCTCTCCCTCGCGCTGGATCGCCTGCTCTTTCACTTCGCTAATCAAATCAAATCAAATTGTATTGGTCACATACACATATTTAGCAGATATTATTGCGGGTGTAGCGAAATGCTTGTGTTCCTAGCTCCAACAGTGCAGTAGTATCTAACAATTCACAACCATACACACACATCTAAAAGTAAAAGAATGGAATTAAGAAATATTTAAATATTAGATAGAGCAATGTCGGAGCGCAGTGACTAAAATACAGTGGGATAGAATACAGTATATACATATGAGATTTGTAAAGCAGTATGTAAACATTATTTAAACATTATTAAAGTGACTAGTGTTCCATTATTAAAGTGGCCAGTAGTTCCACGTCTATGAATATAGGGCAGCAGCCTCTAAGGTGCAGGGTTGCGTAACCGGGCGGAAGCCAGCTATTGATGGCTATTTAACAGTCTGATGGCCTTGAGATAGAAGCTGTTTTTCAGTCTCTCGGTCCCAGCTTTGATGCACCTGTACTGACCTAGCCTTTTGGATGATAATGGGATGAATAGGCCGTGGCTCGGGTGGTTGATGTCCTTGATGATCTTTTTGGCCTTCCTGTCACATCAGGTGCTCTAGGTGTCCTGGAGGGCAGGTAGTTTGGCCCCGGTGATGCGTTGGGCAGACTGCACCACCCTCTGGAGAGCCCTGCGGTTGCGGGCGGTGCAGTTGCCGTACCAGGCGGTGATACAGCCCAACAGGATGCTCTCAATTGTGCATCTGTAAAAGTTGGTGAGGGTTTTAGGGGCAAAGCCAAATTTCTTCAGCCTCCTGAGGTTGAAGAGGCACTGTTGTGCCTTCTTCACCACACTGTCTGTGTGGGTGGACCATTTCAGATCGTCAGTGATGTATAAGCCGAGTAACTTGAAACTTTCCACCTTCTCCACTGCGGTCCCGTCGATGTGGATAGGGGCTTGTTCCCTCTGCTGTTTCCTGAAGTTCACGATCAGCTCATTTTTTTTTTGCCGTTGTGTGAGAGGTTATGGAGGCCTCACCTCCTCCATGTAGGCTGTCTTGTCATTGTTGCTAATCAGGCCTACTACTGTTGTGTTGTCTGCAAACTTGATGATTGAGTTGGAGGCATGTGTGGCCACGCAGTCATGGGTGAAAAGGGAGTACAGGGGCTAAGCACACACCCTTGTAGGGCCCCTGTGTTGAGGATCAGCAAAGTGGAGCTGTTGTTTCCTACCTTCCCCACCTGAGGGCGGCCTGTCAGGAAGTCCAGGACCCAGTTGCACAGAACGGGGTTCAGACCCAGGGCCCAGAGCTCAATGATGAGCTTGGAGGGTACTTTGTATCATGACACAAGGTGAGACCAAGATGCAGAGACAGGAGTCAGATGGTTGGAGTCGTACAATGTTTAATTATCCAAAAGGAGTATGCAAGAGAATTGTCGTAGACAGGCAAAAGGTCAAAACCAGATCAGAGTCCAGGAGGTACAGAGTGCAGAAAGGTTCGTGGTCAAGGCAGGCAGAATGGTCAGACAGGCGGGTACAGAGTTCCAAACAGCTAGGGGTCAAAACCGGGAGGACTAGAAAAAAGAGAATAGCAAAGGCAGGAGTACGGGAAAAAACGCTGGTTGACTTGGAACATATAAGAAGAACTGGCACAGAGAGACAGGAAACACAGGGATAAATACACTGGGGAAAACAAGCGACACCTGGGGGGGTGGAGACCATAATGAGGACAGGTGAAACTGATCAGGGTGTGACAGTACCCCCCCTCTAGGGATGCCCCCTGGCATCCTACCTGGGCGCATACCTGGTTGGCCGAGGTGTCGGCGGTGGAAGTTGGTGATGAGGGCTGGATCCAGGATATCTCTAGCGGGAACCCAGCACATCTCCTCCGGGCCGTAACCCTCCCAGTCAACCAGGTACTGGAAACCCCTGCCCCACGGTCAAACATCCAGGAGATGTTTCTCCTTGCTCGCACATGCTTTTTCAGTTCTGCCCACATATTTTCTATAGGATTGAGTTCAGGGCTTTGCGATGGCCACTCCAATACCTTGACTTTGTTGTCCTTAAGCCATTTCACCACAACTTTGGAAGAATGCTTGGAGTCATTGTCCATTTGGAAGACCCATTTGCGACCAAGCTTTAACTTCCTGACTGATGTCTTGAGATGTTGCTTCAATATTTGCACATACTTTTCCTCCCTCCATCTATTTTGTGAAGTGCACCAGTCCCTCCTGCAGCAAAGCACCCCCACAACATGATGCTGCCATCCCCGTGCTTCACGGTTGGGATGGTGTTCTTTGGCTTGCAAGCCTCCCCCTTTTTCCT
Source organism: Salvelinus sp. IW2-2015 (assembly GCF_002910315.2). Classification (NCBI taxonomy): domain Eukaryota; kingdom Metazoa; phylum Chordata; class Actinopteri; order Salmoniformes; family Salmonidae; genus Salvelinus; species Salvelinus sp. IW2-2015. The sequence goes on from NC_036838.1 coordinate 47,285,327, forward strand.
CCAAACATAACAATGGTCATTATGGCCAAATAGTTCTATTGATGTTTCATCAGACCAGAGGGCATTTCTCCAAAAAGTACGATCTTTGTCCATATGTGTAGTTGCAACCCAAAGTCTGGCTTTTTATGGCGGTTTTGGAGCAGTGGCTTCTTCCTTGCTGAGCGGCCTTTCAGGTTATGTTGATATAGGACTCGTTTTACTGTGGATATAGATAATTTTGTACCTGTTTCCTCCAGAATCTTCACAAGGTCCTTGCTGTTGTTCTGGGATAGATTTGCACTTTTCGCACCAAAGTACGTTCATCTCTAGGAGACAGAATGCGTCTCCTTCCTGAGTGGTATGACGGCTGCGTGGTCCCATGGTGTTTATACTTGCGTACTATTGTTTGTACAGATGAACGTGGCACCTTCAGGCGTTTGGAAATTGCTCCCAAGGATGAACCAGACTTGTGAAGGTCTAAAAAAATGTCTCAGGTCTTGGCTGATTTCTTTTGATTTTCCCATGATGTCAAGCAAAGAAGCACTGAGTTTGAAGGTAGGCCTTGAAATACATCCACAGGTACACCTCCAATTTACTCAAATGACGTCAATTAGCCTTTCAGAAGCTTCTAAAGCCATGACATAATTTTCTGGAATTTTCCAAGCTGTTTAAAAGCACAGTTAACTTAGTGTATGTAAACTTCTGACCCACTGGAATTGTKATATAGTGAATTATAAGTGACATAATCTGTCTGTCAACATTTGTTGGAAAAATTACTTGTGTCATGCACAAAGTAGAGGTCCTAACTGACTTGCCAAAACTATAGTTTGTTAACAATACATTTGTGGAGTGGTTGAAAAAAGTGTATGTGAACTTCCGACTTCAAATGTATCTAATAGAACTCAATGGGTTTTCTTTAATGGAAGCGTCTCTAATGTCAAACATGTAAAGTGTGGTGTACCGCAGGGCAGTTCTCTAGGCCCTACTCTTTTCTATTTTTACCAATGATCTGCCACTGGCATTAAACAAAGCATGTGTGTCCATGTATGCTGATGATTCAACCATATACGCATCAGCAACCACAGCTAATGAAGTCACTGAAACCCTTAACAGAGAGTTGCAGTCTGTTTTGGAATGGGTGGCCAGTAATAACCTGGTCCTGAACATCTCTAAAACTAAGAGCATTGTATTTGGTACAAATCATTCCTTAAGTGCTAGACCTCAACTGAAACTGGTAATGAATGGTGTGGCGGTTGAACAAGTTGAGCAGACTAAATTACTTGGCGTTACCTTAGATTTTAAACTGTCATGGTCAAAACATATAGATTCAATGGTTGCAAAGATGGGGAGAGGTCTAGCCGTAATAAAGAGATGCTCTGCTTTTTTGACACCACACTCCAAAAAGCAAGTTCTGCAGGCTCTAGTTTTGTCTAATCTTGATTATTGTAATCAGAGGGCTGATATAAATACTATGCATGCCAGTCTCTCTTGGCTAAGAATTGAGGGGAGACTGACTGCAACACTTCTTCTTCTTATAAGAAACATTAATGTGTTGAAAATACCAAATTGTTTGCATAGTCAACTTACACACAACTCTGACACACACACTTATCCCACCAGACATGCCACCAGGGGTCTTTTCATAGTCCCCAAATCCAGAACAAATTCATGAAAACGTACAGTATTATATAGAGCCCTTATTGCCTAGAACTTCCTTCCATCTCATATTGCTCAAAGAAACAGCAAACCTGGTTTAAAAACCCCCCAGATAAAGCAACACCTCGTTGCACAACGCCTCTCCCCTATTTGACCTAGATAGTTTGTGTGTATGCATTGATATGTAGGCTACGTGTGCCTTTTAAAAAATGTATATAGTTCTGTCCTTGAGCTGTTCTTGTCTAATGATGTTCTGTATTATGTCATTCTGTATTATGTTTCATGTTTTGTGTGGACCCCAGCAAGAGTAGCTGTTGCTTTTGCAACAGCTAATGGGGATCCTAATAAAATAACAAAAATACCAAATGTTCACTGTCAGGGCTGACAGCTGGTTTCTCCTCAGTGGTCTCGGTTCTCCTGTCATTTGAAGGGGTTGAAGATGGAGATGGCATGCCTTATAGCTGCCAGTCCGCGAGAGACTCCCGGGGACCTTTGCTATTCCACAGTGATGATAGTGAAGAGCGAGATAAGCAGCTGTGAGGCCGTGATTGTGAGTTGGTTGGAGTTGGAGTTAACTCTGGGAGAATACGGGATCTTGGCGTAAAGCATGGAGGATAGTGATGACAGTAAAGATAGTGAGCATTGTGACATGGAGCTATGAGGCCATGAGGTACACTCTTAGAAAAAAGGTTCCGAAAGGGTTCTTCAGCTGTCCCCATTAGAGAACTATTTTTGGTTCCAGGCAGAACCCTTTTTGGTTCCAGGTAGAACCCTTTTGGGTTCCATGTAGAACCCTCTGTAGAAAGGGTTCTATCTGGAACCAAAAGGGTTGTTAAAATGGTTCTCCTATGGGGACAGCCGAAGCACCATTTAAGGTTCTAGATAGCACATTTTTTAGTTAGAGATTAGCCTGGAAGAATCCTGATCTCCTCGACAGGAGTTTTTAATCTGCCGGGACTGGGAGGATCTGATGTCAGAGATCTGCCAGATTTTCATTCCATAGATTTTTTGTCATTGGCTGTGTCATAGTCAAGGTCTGGTGTGCAGGTTGTGGAGGCCCGGTCTGGATCTCTCTTCCTGCTTCGTCTGGATTAGGCAGATCTGGTTGGTTTGAAGGAGATAGGTTGGCATTCTTGGTCATTAGCGTCTTTCATTTCCATGGTCAGGGTCTGGTGTCTGGGGTCTTGAGGTCCGGTCTGGTGTCTTTTTCTGTTTTGTCTTCCTGAGGCAGATATAAGCCTACGGTTTAAAACAGACAACGTTGGTCTGCTGTGCTTATCATTTAGATTTCCATGTTCAGAGGAGTTCGATACTGTATGTTTTTCCTTCTTGTTGAAGCCAACACCACGGTATTGAAGACTGGAAAGCGGACATTAATGGACTGGTCTTTACACTTTTAACTATTTTTCCCCTGCTCAGTTTGCCCTTTAGAGTCAGTCGGGTCACTCTGGGATTTACCCATCTGAGCAGATTTGGCTGTCAGTCTTGTCTGACAGCCTTGTCTCAGTCTTGAGTTTTTGTACAATAAAAAACATTAGACAAAAACTCCTTAGATGCTCTCTGAAAGCAATGTGAGCAAGGCTTTGAAACTTATTCTTGTTCTTCTTCTTTTTGAAAGCAATATGCTTTTATAAGGACAATTATGATGAGTTAGTTCTCCATATAAACCAGTGATGCATTACACACTTAGAAAAAATATAGAACCTTAAAGGGTTCTTTGGCTGTCCCCATAGGAGAGCCCTTTGAATAACCCGTTTTGGTTTCAGGTAGAACCCTTTCCACAGAGGGTTCTACATGGAACCCAAAAGGGTTCTTCTACCTGGAGCCAAAAATGGTTCTGCCTGAAACCAAAAAGTGTTCTCCTATGGGGTTGTCCTTGTATCTGTCTGTGGCCCCAGGCCCACAAGTTAACATGCTCTCTTAGATTGAGGCTGAAGAAAAGTGCAGCCGGCATGGCGAGAGTGCTTCAGTGCTCCCAATTTTACACCTTTATTACATAATCCTAAATTAATCACACACATCGTGCTTTGCTTTCCGCAGGGGAGTAACCAGTGACAATATCCTACTCTCTCTGGTTACATAAACAGCAGCTCTGGGAGATTTGTCCTTTAGAAAAAACAGAGTTGGAAATGACAATGGAAAAAGTTCTAAGGATTGTGGACTGATTTTAATCACTTCATGGAAACAATTATGATGAGAGAGGAGGAGAAGGGAGAGGAGAGGGGATGAGAAGAGAAGAAAGGAAATGTGAAAGTGCTTCAGGAGCGAAAGACATCTCTGCCATTATATGGCCTTATTACGTGCCTCAATTTAGCTGAATTGGTCAGATAGCTGCCTACATCACTGCAAGTTACGTTAGAAAATAGATGTGACGGGGAATGAAATTATGTTGCTCATTGTACCTAGTTACATCATGTACATACACAGAGCTGTTGTAATAGCTAATGAGATCTGATATGTTGTGGGTAAAGTTGGCTTCATGAGGGTGGTTCAAAGAATATGCATCTGAATCATCACAGTGAGTGAAGGCAATAGAATCCAAGACAAAGCACAGTCATGGCCTAATTCCATGACTTCAAACTTGTAATTTATAGAGCAGACAGAATACCAATGTTATTGTTACAGATACAGGTATCCTGTGTGTATTTGTTTTCTCTCCTTCTGCCCTAGTCACAGGTGGCAGTCATCAGTCGCCAATCAGTCGCCAATCAGTCACCAATCTGAAGACACACCTGCTCCTTTTCCCTTACCCAATCACATCCCCTTGGTTTAAAAGAAACCCAATCAGTTGTCTCTTGATAAAATAATGTATATGTTGAAAGATAATGATAAAATAATTCCACTCTGAAACCGTATAACTGTATGAAATTGATTCGAATCATAAAATTATAATCTGCTGATGTGTGTAGTTTTAGTCAGAATTAGGTTAAACAATGTATCTGTATAGTGGAAAAACACAGACTGTCTGAGCAAGGCGTAGTTTAGGATTTGAACTTGTATGTGTGTGCCGAAGAAAAAAACAGAGAACACTTTAGGTTTACTCAGTCTGCAACCCAGAGTTTGTAAGATTCTGGTTTAAATGAAACAGACAGATTCCTCAGCTTACAATAGTCAAAATGTTTATTCACGAGAACGTCCTGAAGTCCATTATACAAAGACATCCATTTTATAGCTGCGCACATACTTCCACACAAACAAAACTGCCAGGTCGGTCCAAACTGTGTTTGGACCGACCTGGCTAGGCCTCTGAGGAACTTATGATAGCATAGAGAGTACTTCTCAAGGTTTCCCTAATCTCGGGGGAATGGAACTGTCGGCTGGGTACACAGTGGTGAGAACTCTGGAGAAGGATAAAACTCACCTACTGTTTGTGTGTATGTATGTGTGTAGGATACCTACTGTTTGTGTGGAAGTATGTGCGCAGCTATAAAATGGATGTCTTTGTATAATGGACTTCAGGACGTTCTCGTGAATAAACATTTTGACTATTGTAAGCTGAGGAATCTGTCTGTTTCATTTAAACCAGAATCTTACAAACTCTGGGTTGCAGACTGAGTAGATTAATTGAAGTTTATGAACATTGATAACAAAATTCTCATAACACTCTGGAGCTATCCTGTCTCTTATACACATCTAGATGTGTAGAATGGTGGTGTATGGCTGTTTGTTTGTTGGTGGGAAAAGGGGATACCAAGCCAAGTCGCCCTTGGGCATACATTACCTGTAGGAAAACTTTGTCTATGTATCCTAGTTAGAACTGCACGGACCACCCACTGTATTTTATTGGTTAGTTAGCTAGCTGTTCTTGAAGCAGGCAAGACTAGCTTAGGGGTTTTCGGATATTTGTTATTTCTTTCCTTGGGTCTAGCTCAGCCCCCCGCCCCCATTACCGTGTGTTTGAAAAATAAACCTAAAGTGTTTGACGGTAGATTTAGGTTGTCTGTTGTTATTTTAGTTCTCACTGTTTCTTTTCACTGTCAGGACTTGCATGAGATATGTTATGGGTCTCGTTTCCATCCCCCCTAGACTGCAGGGCCAAAGGGGTTCATAACAGTTATGAACAGACATAACTCATTGAATGTTTGGCAGGATGCAGCAGACTTCTCACCAGCTCTTTATTTTTTCTGTGTAATTTTGGTTTCGTGCCTCTGGAGCGCTGAGAGTTTGCTTGGGCTGGTGTCAGAGGCTGTCCCCCACATGGATCAGTGTCTTAGTGTTTGCCCAGTGATTCCCAATGGTGCCCAGTGGTGCAGACAGACAGTCAGGCCCAGGGGGGTGAGGTGAAGCCTTTCCTCTGCTGTCTCTCCTCCCCTTCCCAGATGGCCCCAGGACAGGGCTTTCAGACTGGGGGAGACAGGGAGTTGCTGTGACAGGCATGGCTCCTTTTGTCACTAGACAGAGGGCTCCACAGGACCCACGGGGAGTTTGGGGCTGACACAGCAGACTGGACTGGGGGGACCTGTTGCCCTTATCAGACAGACTTAAATCGTTCTGCATACAAAGGAAAACCAGGAACACCATTGGTATTATCATTATACCATTTGCTTACTGTAATGTTAGAGAAGCATGGGCCCAAAAAAACAAACCTGCTTTATGTGGTTCCTTGTCATGACTCAGCAAGGATTAAAACAAATTCAGAAATAAAGATGTTGTTACAGTGACAATACTATCAGACATCCACTTGGAGCTTGCAGCCCTGTGGTCGGAGGCCTAGTTCCTCTTCCCCCTATTTTTATTTCTGCCCTATCTGTCTTCAGCTTCTTAGAGCCTCATTGCTGTCTGAGCATGATTAGTGATCACAGCACAGGCCACAATCTTTACACTATTCCCAATTTAGATCAGGATTAAAAGCCTCATCCAATTAGCCCAATCCCTGCCTGTAGCTTCTCACTATACCTAATCCACAGACAGTTTTGTTCAGTAGGAAGTCAATATATGGATGTGGTGAGAGGAGAGAGAGGGCAATTCATGTTTTAACACTTACAGAACTGTGCCGAAAGCCTCAATGTAGCCTATGTCAGTCTGCTGTGTGTAGGCTACTGTCATGACTCTCCTGTGAAGATCTGAAGGATCAGGTTACAGTAGGTCCGCTCTACAGCTCCCCCTCTCTCCCGCAGAGGAGGAGAGGGGTGAAGTTGGCCGTTTCATGACGGTCGTAAATACCTTGTAGAAACTTTTCCTTTGGGATTTGCAGGAGGGGAAAGAAACCTCTTTGTTATAAGGAGATTCCTCCCGCCAAAATGGTAACATCAAAAGGTTGAATAATGAAACAATATTTCTATATTTCAAACCAAACTGTTGGAATGGGTACTGAAAGAACAATTATGTCAGATCAGTTGTTGTTTTGGGATCTCATTAAGGACAGTATAACAACATAACTGTATCTCTGAATGTGTATATTTCCCAGTTATCAGATTTACATCTAAATGTTGTGGAACTTATATGATTAAATATGAAACTCTTTGTGAGAAGATGAAATGTGATGTTAGCCTTCTAAATTAGAATTGTTTTTCATATAAAAGTTTTAACCAGTCAGTGACCACACCCACGTGAGCACAGATATTATGTTGGCGTCCATGGAATGCCCCTTTTTCCAGAGTTTATAAATGGACTCTCTAATGAAATTTACATTAGACTAGAGAAAGTGAGGACGCAGTCCACACGCTGAAATGGTTGCCATTTAAATGGAGACCAGTTACGTGCAGCGCCAGCTGAATACGTAAAAAATGGTTAAGAAAATTAACACATTAGAACAAGCAGGTGGACGGTGTTGAACTGGACGTTACGAATGGTTAGACTCTACAAGACCAGCGGGGCCAACAGTGTGAGCTGAAAGGTACAAAATGGTTAGAAACTCTGAAACTCTCTCTCTCTCTCGAAGACGAAGACTACACAGGAACATTCAGTCTGCAGCTGTTTGAGTACTTCAGTCTAGTAAACTCGACTGAGAACCACCAGGTGGTATTTTGAAAGATCCATTCTAACAAACACTTCCTCTGGAAGATACGTTCTCACAGACACCTGAAACCAAGAAGCTATGACTACAAAAGACATGGTGACCTCTGGTGGACAACCAGAGACATACACAACCCAAGACTTTCTGTCCACTTACTCCCCATAGATGGATCGAGTATTTTCAACAGAGAGACAGCAAAGACATACACATGAAAATGTATATTGCAATTCTTTCGAATGAGCGGCCGTTCATGTGCAAAGTTTTTGCATTTCCATGAGCATAGTTATCAGCTGTATGTACGTTAGTGGAATTCCTTTGTCTCTTCCTTTTCCTCTCTTTAGAATCCTCCATTTTGTGTAACAAGCCGTCATATCGGTTTTAGTCCACTAGGGACTTTTCATTGCATTGGTTAGTAATCAATGTGTAAGCTATCCTGTTTGTGTGTTAATATAATTCTGTGTGATTATTTAGTTAGTAATAAATAACTAAGCCAATTTGATCCAGGCTGCATCACATTTGGCCGTGATTGGGAGTCCCATAGGGCGGTGCACAATTGGCCCAGCGTCACCCGGGTTTGGCGGGGTAGGACGTCATTGTAAATAAGAATCTGTTCTTAACTGACTTGCCTAGTTAAATAAAGGTTAAATAAAACTAAACAAAAAAAATGGTATATTGCTGATTCATAATTTATGATAGGGTTCGTGCCGATATGCAAGAGTTTTGTGACATTTAGAATGAGACGGAAGGTAAATAAGAATTAATGAATTGACTGTGACTGATGTAAGAGATATTTATATCTTTAGAGTTTAGTCAGGAGATAGTAACTTGTTAAATCACTTTTCCCGTGGTGCCCCAGATTACTACTTCACTAATTGTTATATGACTAATTTAATCGCATAACAATTGAATGTGGTATGTAATTATTTGATAAAATAACAGTCAAACACATTAATGATAGTCAAGACACGACACTACCCATCACTTTATGATCTCACAGTACTTGTTCCATATTGCATCGCTAACCCATTAATGAGTGTGTTTACAGATTGAATTATATGTTAACAGTGGAAGAAGACTTCTTGACATCTGTATACATGATGTGTTCAGGGAGCCCACCATAAAAAGGTGATGTAAACTGGAGGGTGGTTTACTCTGTGCCCAGAACACACTGGCATTCTTCAGGTCATTCTGGGTTCTTGCATTTCTCTTTCCTCTCTCCCTGTGTATACACTTCAGTGCTGTCCCTTCCCCTGGCTCTAGCAGCACTCTGCTTTATTACAATGGTTCTGATGAGGTGGAAAATGTGATTGCATTCTGTCCTAAACAAGATTAATCTACTAGGGGAATTGACAGCTGGCCTTTGCAAAGCAATTGGTGGGTGTGGAGGGATTGAATATAGTACACTACGGTAAAGTGTGAATATCGTATATATTGATCTACATCTCTCTGGCCATCCACACTGGTCAGGTAAATTATGGACCTGCAACAGTAAAAGCATTAGCTGTATCTGGATTGAATCAAAATACATGGAGCTGTGGAGTTGATGTTTTTGAATCCCAGTGGATTGTCAATTGCATATTCTTCATGAACAAAGGAGAGCATTTATGATATGGTTTACAGGATCAATCATCCAATCATATTTCAACGTAAGGAATCAGTATGAAATGTTGTACAGACGTGCTATGATGCTAAAAGTGTCTGTTACACTTGGTTATACCAAGGAAACCAAGTCTGCAAGAGGATATGAAAAGCCTAAAATTCTCAACCCCAGAATCTGAGATTACAGTTTCTTGTTCCCATGGCTCATTGTTGCCCCCTTCTGGTTATTGTTTGTTACAGATTTGGGGAGAAGTGTTGATTCTGCAGACCTGTTAGACTAGAGTTTCTGACTGATATGTTCTGTTGTCCTATGTTCCAGCAGAGACAGAGCATGCTCAGAGAGTCCCAGAATTGGACTCAGCCCAGCAGCTGAAACTGRGAGAGAGACAGCGCTTCTTTGAAGAGGTATTTCAGCACGATGTGGACGTCTACCTGTCCTCTGCCCACCTGCATATTCATGACTATAAGAGACGTGAGTGCAATCGGCATCACACACATGTATGCACACATGTACCCTAACCCTAATCTAAGCTTCATGTCCATACCCCAGCTCAACCATTACCCTAACCCTAGATTCAACTCCACAACCTTCAAATTCTCTCTCTCCCTCTCTCTCTCAATTAAATTCAAATAAAAAAAAATTGGCATGGGAAACATGTTTATATTGCCAAAGCAAGTGAAAAAGATAATAAACTAAAGTGAAATAAATAATCAAAAATTAACAGTAAACATTACACTCACAAAAGTAAGAAAGGAATAGAGACATTCCAAATGTCATATTATGGCTATGTGCAGTTTCTCTCTCTCTCTCTCTCTCTCTCTCTCTCTCTCACACACACACATGTGTGAAAGTTTCTGGGTCGTTCCACGAAATGAGTTCCTTTTGCATCCCTTTGATATTTTACGTAGAAATGCTGAATTATAAAAAAAAACTGTTATGTCAAATTAAATGCCTGTTAATATAGACCACATGGAAAATTCAATAAATCCAATTTATTTTTATTTTTTTTCATGACTAGACTTACTAAAGTGCCAAAATTCTGAATTTTGACATGCATCCTCTATGACTTCTAGGAAGATTTTAACCCACTTAATCCCAACATTTCTCCAGGTTTTCACCGTCATTGTAAAGCCCTAGTTATTTTGTTGTCAAAGTCATTTCTGAAGATGATTAATTTGAAGGTAAAAAACCATTTCATAGTCAAATCATAGTGTAAAGCAGCTGAGCTGGTTCTACTCCTTTTGGCCATTTTCTGATGTTTTGTGGTGGAAAACTGAGAGGGTCGAGCATAACACGTCAGCCCTGTTAGCCGTAGATAGAAGGCTAAAAATGTTTTAACAATGTACATTGTTTTGTGAAGCTTGCATTTACATACCCATCCCTGTTGCACACAACAAGCTTCCATTCCTCTTGTCACAAGGGTATTTGGGGATGATTTAAGATGAAGTCGTCTACTCTTTTACGGTCATCCCTGTTACTTTATTTGGCACTTAATAGTCACTTACTATAGTATATGTTTTTTTTTAACCTACTGAGATGGGGAAAATTGTTTGTCATTAAGTGAACATGTGCTTTTTATGACAATGTTAAAATCAGGTGAAATAAAATACTTATTTCCCACCAACTACTCGAAAGGCATCTAATTGGTGGAACAACCCTACTAAATGTTGCTAAACATTTCCTTTGAGAAGTGAAGCTGACATACAGTAAATGCCTCTAATCAACCACGTTTGTCTCTTGTGTTGTTGTTAGCTCCCATTGGCAGCGTCTCGTCCATGGAGGTGAATGTGGACATGCTGGAGCAGATGGACCTTATGGACATCTCTGACCAGGAGGCCCTGGATGTCTTCCTCAGCTCTGGGGGGGATGGGGGGGTGCTGACCTCCCCTCTGCCAGGTAAAGGTGAGTGAAGGGGAGACTCACATCTGAGGCAGTCCCGTGTTGATAGTGTAGTATTTGGTAGAGTCTAGGCTTTGTCCCTCACCTATACTAGCTGGCAACATTAACTGCAATACAGAGTGCAGCACTGATAATCTGTGGCCTAACATCCCTTTCATTTCACCCACAGTAGTTCATGGCAACAACAACAATGAGGTCATCAGCCAGGGACGCTCTCCCCACAACACAGGCGGTTGTGTGGGGAAGTCCCGCATGTCCTCCACCTCCTCCACTTCCTCCACCAACAGCCAGAACACCAATGAGGATGGAAGGGAAACCCCTGTAGTCCAATCAGATGATGAGGATGTGAATGTCGGCACACTCTTGCTGATGGGATCAACCCCAGGAAAAGATGAGGAGAAGGATCGGCCCACCTTCTCTTCATAGAGGCCTTGCTTCACTTCCAATATTCACTAACATTTTGGACATACTGGTGCATGACAAGTATCACTGAAACGGGACACTCACACACAGAGGTGTTCCATGGACTGGCAACTATCACTTACAACATAATTTTCTTTACTCTTCATTTAGTTTTGTCTGAACTGTAAATATAAGGCCAAATCTTCTCAAAGCTTGCTTATCTCCATATATACTTCTGGCATATAGATAACAAGATACTTCTTTTTATTTCCTCATTTGAGATTCTAGTAGGGTCTGGCGACGTGTGATACGGACATTTGAGGAAGTACATTCCTGTGTGTACTCCACAGCCAGGATATGTACATAACAGAGTTGTGAAATATGCAACCATGTAAGCATTACTGTACTACAGACAGGGATTTACAATTGTGAAATTACACACACAAAAAAAATCTTTAGAGAGTAACTGCAATGCTGAGTAAATCTGGCCCTTAGTTCCCGTATTCCCCAAAATGTTGAACCAATCCCAAAACACCTGCCACAAATAAAAACGAAGGATAAACTGTACATATTGCATAGTGTTGCTTTCATTTTGATATATACAGTGCATTCGGAATTCAGACCCCTTCCCTTTTTCCACATTTTGTTATGTTACAGCCTTATCCTAAAATGTATTAAATAAAAAAATCTTCATCAATCTACACACAATAACCCATAATGACAAAGTGAAAAACATTTTTTAGAAATTTTTGCAAATGTATGAAAAAAATAAACAGAAATACCTTATTTACATAAGCATTCAGACCCTTTGCTATGAGACTCTAAATTGAACTCAGGTGCATCCTGTTTCTATTGATCATCCTTGAGATGTTTCCACAACTTGATTGGAGTCTACCTGTGGTAAATTAAATTGACTGGACATTATTTTCTAACGCACACACTTGTCTATATAAGGCCCCACAGTTGACAGTGCATGTCAGAGCAAAAACCAAACCATGAGGTTGAAGGAATTGTCCGTAGAGCTCCGGGACAGGATTGTGTCGAGGCACAGATCTGGGGAAGGACACCAAAACATTTCTGCAGCATTGAAGGTCCCCAAGAACACAGTGGACTCCATCATTCTTAAATGGAAAAGTTTGGAACCACCAAGACTGTTCCTAGAGCTTGCCGCCCAGCCAAACTGAGCAATCGGGGGAGAAGGGCCTTGGTCAGGGAGATGACCAAGAACCCGATGGTCACTCTAACAGAGCTCCAGGGTTCCTCTGTGGAGATGGGAGAACCTTTCAGAAGGACAACCATCTATGCAGCACTTCACCAATCAGGCCTTTATGGTAGAGACGGATGCCTCTCCTCAGTAAAAGACACATGACACCCTACTTGAAGTTTGCCTAAAGGCACCTAAAGGACTCTCAGACCATGAGAAACAAGATTCTCTGGTCTGATGAAACCAAGATTGAACTCTTTGGCTTAAGTGCCAAGCGTCACGTCTGGAGGAAACCCGGCACCATCCCTACGGTGAAGCATGGTGGTGGCAGCATCATGTTGTGGGGATGTTTTTCAGCGGCAGGGACTGGGAGACTAGTCAGGATTGAGGGAAAGATGAATGGTGCAAAGTACAGAGAGATCCTTGATGAAAACTTGCTCAAGAGCACTCAGGACCTCAGACTGGGGAAAGGTTCACCTTCTAACAGGACAACGACCCTAAGCACACAGCCAAGACAACGTAGGAGTGGCTTCGGGACAAGTTTCTGAATGTCCTTGTGTGGACCAGCCAGAGTCCGGACGTGAACCCGATCAAACATCTCTGGAGAGACCTGAAAATAGCTGTGCAGCGACGCTCCCCATCCAACCTGACAGATTTTGAGAGGAACAGCAGAGAAGAGTGGGAGAAAATACTTTGCCATTAACGAACGAATACACTGAGTGTATAAAATATTAGGAACACCTTCCTAATATTGAGTTGCACCCCCTTTTGCCCTCAGAACAGCCTCAATTCGTTGGGCATGGACTCTACAAGGTGTTGATAAGCATTCCACAGGGATGCTGGCCCATGTTGACTCCAATGCTACACATAGTTGTGTCAAGTTGGCTGGATGTCCTTTGGGTGGTGGACCATTCATGATTCACACGGCAAACTGTTGAGCGTGAAAATCACAGCAGCATTGCAGTTCTTGACACACTAAAACCAGTGTGCCTGGGACCTACAACCATACTCCATTCAAAGGCACTTTTGCCTTGCCCATTCACACCTTCTGAATGGCACACACAATCCATGTCTCAATTGTTTCAAGGCTTAAAAATCCTTCTTTAACCTCTCTCCTCCCCTTCATTTCCAAAGGGATGGGCAACTTTGATGGTGTGGGGGCCACAAAAAAACGGAACTCATTATGAGGGGCCGCAGTGGCTTGTGGGCCATGGGGCGGAGAGAGGATTTAGCAATTTTACAAATAATTTCATGCAATTCTACTCATTTTGCCATCGGCGGATAGAACATTTTGCAGTTTAACATCAAATTTCCTGAAGTTCTACATATTTTGCCAAGGGTGGAGGCTAATGTTTGCAGTTTTTAATATGATAACTGATGATCAATGGGCCCTACGCCAGTCGGTAATTCGACCATGCTTACTAAAAGTTTAGATAGATGGCTGCTAGGCCTATCCCCGATCTACACTGATTGAGGTGGATTTAACAGGTGACATCAATAAGGGATCATAGCTTTCACCTGGATTCACCTGGTCAGTCTATGCAAAGAGCAGGTGTTCCTAAAGTTTTGTACACTCAGTGAAGGGAGTTACTGCCTTCAATACATGTAAAATTGTTACCTGGGTCATGTTTAGCACAGCACACTGTACTCAAATAACAACATTTAATAATTCAGAAGAGTCAGCGTAAATTTTATCTTTGGATTTGACTCCATAAATTTTACTTTGAATCATTGGCAGGTTCTTCAAAAATACTGTATGACCTTATCTTCAAGTTGCCTCATTATTTCTTAAAGTTCTCTCAATATATTCTCCTCACCTCCTCCCAAAGGCCTCCTCTTTCTCTCTCTCTCACACTCATACATGAATGCACACATATGAGGCTCTGTGTGTATTACATGAAAGGCAGCATTTCCTGTTGGTGCTCAGGACCTGCCAGATATTATCACACTCTCCCCTAGGTTGGTCATCCAGCTGTTGTGTCTGGCTTTACCATGACATCGGTCATATTTATCTCTACAGAGCTATGAAGTGATGGTACTGATTTGGTATCTTGTAATTTCTTAAATTACCTAAATATGCCGTTAGCAAAGTGTACACTCTGCACATTCTTGGACTTATTTTATCAGAGTTTGAAATCAACAATTGATGGAAGCTTGAACTTTAATGTATTCTACGTACTATTCTAATTTAGAAAGGGTATCTATGCTGTTCTGCAATGTTGACCCCACATATTATTATAAGATGTGAATGGTTTGCTATGAATTTTTTTAAATTTTTATGTATGCACTCTACTGTCAGTCGCTCTGGATAACACTAACATGTCAAATGTAAATGTAGAATTATGAATCACATAAGTAAACATACAACATTGTTAATTTATGATGTTCAGGACAGGCTTACTACAGTGTTACTGACTCCTTTCAGTAAGGACCCATTACCACAGAATCTTCATGATACACTTTAGGGTCAGTTAAAAGCTTGTAAAGGAGAGGTGTATCCAATTGCTGATGTCTGTCTTAAACCATCCTGCAGGTCAAAGTAACTCCATATTACCACAAATAGTGATGGTTAATCGTGATGCGTTAAAGGTATGGTTCACTCAAATTACAAAATGACATATTGGTTGCCTTACCCTGTAAGCAGTCTATGGACAAGGTATGACAGCAATTCGTGCTTTGGTTTAGTTTTTTGGCATTGTTTCCACTAATAATAATAACTATTATTATTATTTATTAAACTTCTATAGCGCTTTTCATAGAATCACAAAGCTCTTCAAGAGCAAAAAACAAACAAGGAATATATCATGACAGATCAACCAATAGAGGCCAAGTCTTTGAATGCTGCATCCTCCAAAGATGGAGAGGGTCAGATCATGGCTTGAGTGAAGGGAGCTGGTCAGAGGATGGTAGATGATGATGCAGGCTGCTGCTGATCTTGTAGAAGGCAATTCTGGTCTTATAGCCACTGGACTTCTCCTCTTCCACTCTGTGTAGCACCCGCCTAAAATGCAAACGTTTTAGCATTTGTGGCACAAATCCAATTCAAGTCATGGGACCGATATTAGCATTTTTCACACATTATGTTCAAATCATTTATATTTGACTTTGTTGAGCTTCACAATCAATTTTAGATACTTTTGGATGATTTGGACATGATGCACGAAAAATGCTTACAGTATGTCAGTCCCATGACTTGAATGGGATTTGTGCCACGAATGCTAAAAGGTTAGCATGTGGAAACAATGCAAGGGAAACTAAACTAAAACATGGATTGCTGTCATACCTTGTCCATAGGCTGTTTACAGGGTAAACCAATGTATAATTTAGAAATTTGGGTGAACTATCCCTTTAACTGGGCATAATATGAAACCCCATGCTTATTGTGTTCTCTCTATGAGGAGTTGGGGTCTGTTTGGTCAAAACAAAATTTGGTCTAGTTCAACCTTACGAGTCTACTGTATAATCAGCTCTCAAACCATATAAAACACTCAAATCATTGTATTTGGGACAAATCATTCACTAAACCCTAAACCTCCTCTAAATCTTATAATGAATAATGTGGCAATTTAACAAGTTGAGGAGACTAAACTGCTTAGTGTAACCCTAGACTGTAAACTGTCATGGTCAAAACGTATTGATGCAGTGGTAGCTAAGATTGGGAGAGGTCTGTCCATGATAAGGCATTGCTCTGCTTTCTTGGCATCACAGTCATTTAAACGAGTCCTACTGGCCCTAGTTTTATTACACCTGGACTACTGCCCAGTTACATGGTCAAGTGTCACAAAGAAGAACATAGGCAAATTACAGTTGGCCCAGAACAGAGCAGCACGGCTGGCCCTTAAATGTACACGGAGGGCTAATATCAATAAGATTCATGTCAATCTCTCCTGGCTCAAAGTAGAGGAGAGATTGACAGCATCACTACCTGTCTTTGTGAGAGGTATTGATGTGTTGAAAGCACTGAACTGTCTGTTCAAACAGCTAACACGCAGCTCAGATACCTACAAGACATGCCACCAGGGGTCTCTTCACAGTCCCCAGAACAGACTCTAGGAAACACACAGTACTACATAGAGCCATGACTACATGGAACTCTCTTCCACATTAAGTATCTGAAGCGAGCAGTAAAATCAGATAAAAAAAACAACAGATAAAATAATACCTCACGGCATAACGCGGACAGTGAAGAGACACACACACACACCAACACACCACACACACAAACACACAACCACACACACACACACACACACCAACACACACACACACACACACACACACACACAACACACACACACACACACACACACACACAACACACACAACACCGCTGTAAGGTTGTGGAATTGTTGTATTGTGGATTTAATATTCTACATTTGTAATATTTGAGTAATAATGTAGTAATGTCTTGTCAGATGTATTGTTTTATTTGTGATGTAGGCTGTTGTGTTTTGTTGTGATGTACAGTGGGAAGAAAAAGTATGTGAACCCGTTGGAATTATCTGTATTTCTACATAAATTGGTCATAACATTTTATCTGATCTTCATCTAAGTCACAACAATAGACAAAAAAAGTCTGCTTAAACTAATAACACACAATTACACATTTGCATGTCTTTATTGAACACACTGTGTAAACATTCACAGTGTAGGGTGGGTAAAAGTATGTGAACCCTTGGATTTAATAACTGGTTGACCCTCCTTTGGCAGCAATAAACTCAACCAAACGTTTTCTGTAGTTGCGGATCAGACCTGCACAACAGTCAGGAGGAATTTTGGACCATTCATCTTTACAAAACTGTTTCAGTTCAGCAATATTCTTAGGATGTCTGGTGTGAACCATTCTCGAGGTCATGCCACAACATCTTAAATTGGGTTGAGGTCAGGACTCTGACTGGGCCACTCCAGAAGGCATATTTTCTTCCGTTGAAGCCATCCTGTTGTTGATTTATTTCTGTGTTTTGGGTCGTTGTCCTGTCGCATCACCCAACTTCTGTTGAACTTCAATTGGTGGAAAGATAGCCTTACATTATCATGCAAAATGTCTTGATAAACTTGGGATTTAATTTTTCTGAGTGAATTTCTTCCATTTTTTTTCTTTCAGCAAAGCAGTCCCAATCCATAATGCTCCCTCCACCATACTTTACCGTTGGGATGAGGTTTTGATGCTGGTGTGCTATGCCTTTTTTTACCCACACATAGTGTTGTGTGTTCCTTCCAAACAACTCAACTTTAGTTTATTCCGTCCACAGAATATTTTGCCAGAAGCGCTGTGGAACATCCAGTTGCTCTTTTGCGAACTTCAGAGGTGCAGCAATGTTTTTGTTGGACAGCAGTGGCTTCTTCCATGGTATCCTCCCATGAACACCATTCTTGTTTAGTGTTTTACGTATCGTAGACTCGTCAAAAGAGATGTTAGCATGTTCCAGAGATTTCTGTAGGTCTTTAGCTGACACTCTAGGATTCTTCTTAACGTCATTGAGCATTCTGCGCTGTGCTCTTGCAGTTATCTTTGCAGGACGGCCACTCCTAGGGAGAGTAGCAACAGTGCTGAACTTTCTCCATTTATAGACAATTTGTCTTACCATGGACTGATGAACATCAAGGCTTTTAGAGATACTTTTGTAACCCTTTCCAGCATTATGCAAGTGAAACTATTCTTAATCTTAGGTCTTCTGAGATTTCTTTTGTTCAAGGCATGGTTCACATCAGGCAATGCTTCTTGTGAATAGCAAACTCAAATTTTGTGAGTGTTTTTTATAGGGCAGGGCAGTTCTAACCAACATCTCCAATCTCGTCTCATTGATTGGACTCCAGGTTAGCTGACTCCTGACTCCAATTAGCTTTTGGAAAAGTAATTAGCCTAGGGGTTCACATACTTTTCCCAATCTACACTGTGAATGTTTAAATTATGTATTCAATATAGAAAAGAAAAATACAATAATTTGTGTGATATTAGTTTTAAGCACACTGTTTTTGTCTATTGTTGTGACTAAGATGAAGATCAGATCAAATTTGATGACTAATTTATGCAGAAATACAGGTAATTCCAAAGGGTTCACATATTTTTTTCTTGCCACTGTAACTGTTTTAACCCTGTTTGAACCCAAGGAAGAGTACCCGCTACCTTGGCAGCCGCTAATGGGGATCATAATAAATACTAAATACTAAACTGGTGTAAGAGTCATGAAATACCATCATCCTTGAAGAGATTAATCCACACTGACACAGGAACCGTCACAAAGGTCTTACAACATGAACAAAGACTCCCTACTCTGCAAACTATAACACTTACAAATGATTGGGTTTCATGCAATAATAAGCACTACAGTGGAGAACAGGCCTACAGCTTTTAACCACTGTAATTAATTTGATGTTCAGAAGGACCGGATCTAGCGTTTTGGGGGTTCTAATCGAGCAAAAAATGTTAGTGGCCCACCTCTTGACAGCAGAGAGACAAATTTACATTTTAAAGTTAATTTCCTAAAATTCTACACCTTGTTGCAGTTTTAAACATATTTTCTGCAGTTCTACACACTTTGCCATGGAGCAGAGAGAACATTTTGCACGTGCCCTGTGTGCCCTGTCGGTATTCAGCCAAGATATTTACAAGTTTAGATAACTGGCTAGAATAATAGAGTAACTGTCGGTGACTGACAAAATGAGCAAAACAGCTGATGCACAAACAAATATGTCACTTAAGCCTTGAGCTGCTGTTCAGGATGACCAATGTTGACATAAAAAAGAACACAAAAATACAAAAAAATATATGCCCCAGGGAAAGATTGACATATCTCTGTTGACTGAATCTTGAATATCCATTCCCTCAGGTGTTTGGATTAGCCAGTATCTCCTATTCAGTTGTTTATATTTCTTCGTTTTTATTTCGTTTTTATTTCTTTACTTACCTATTGTTCACCTAATACCTTTTTTGCACTATTGGTTAGAGCCTGTAAGTAAGCATTTCACTGTAAGGTCTACACCTGTTGAATTCGGCGCACTTGACAAATACACTTTGATTTGATTTGAGCCATCAGAAGAGGGTCTGGATCATGACTCATTCCATATTGAAGAGGGGCACCCTGGGCCTTTTCCTTATGAGCTGGGCAAAGTGAGTACAGACTCATAGTTTGGACTTCTACAATATATTTCATCAGGTAGTTGCTGACCCTGTAGCCTGTTCAGTGTCCCAGAATGCTCTTACTATTTCCCCGTTTCTCCATCATACTGATTCTAAACTGTATATTCTCACCACTCTGTTTCAGATTCTTGTTGAGCGACAGTACCGTGTGGCATTTAAATTCTTTGGGGAGGGAGTGGACAAGTAGCCAAAGGGACTTTGATCAGAGACAGGCATGATGATGGTCCACAAGGCTGTCGACTATGAACAGAACCAGAACCTGAAGATTAGAAAATACTCAGAAATCAGCCAGCCAGGAAACATTCATCTATTTATATTTTTCCTGTATTTCTTGACAAAATTTACCAAATGTAATTGATCTGTCATATTTATCATAGATTTTATGCAGCTCAAACAAGGTACATAAATAACAATTTCATTCCACAGCTTACATTTGAGGTAATAAAAAAGTCAGACTCTCAGGACATAAATGAAAACCCACCAGTCTTTGGGAGGGATATGTATGAGGTCAGCATTGGAGTGGCAAATACACAAGGTAAACAATGTTGGTACTTGGCATAGAGTAGGAAACTCTAATAACTATTTTGTGTCACTATATTCCAAAACCAAAATGTCCTCCTTTTGATACAGGATCCTTTCTAGTCAGATTCCCCAAACTCAACATTTCACTATGAAATCGCATCGGTGACGCCAGACACACCAAACACTGAGTTCTTCATTGACAGCAATGGTGCCGTCTCATTCAAGGGATGCTTGGAATATCAGGAAAGTCTCATAGAAGGAATGAATTAAATAAATAATTCATTCATTCATTAATGCAGTAGTTGTAATGGAGAAGAACATTGCTTAATATCATTACTTAACAACTTTGAAGTATGTTGACACGTTTTGTTACGCCTTATTCTAAAATGGATTAAATTGTTTTTTTTTCCCCTCAACAATCTACGCACAATACCCCATAACGACAAAGCAAAAACAGGTTTTTAGACATTTTTTCAAATGTATTAAAAATAAAAAACAGAAATACCTTATTTACATAAGTATTCAGACCCTTTGCTATGAAACTCGAAATTTAGCTCAGGCGCATCCTTCATTGGAGTCCACCTGTGGTAAATTCAATTGATTGGACATGATTTGGAAAGGCACACACCTGTCTATATAAGGTCCCACAGCTGACAGTGCATGTCAGAGCAAAAACCATGAGGTCAAAGGAATTGTCCGTAGAGCTCCGAGACAGGATTGTTTCTAGGCACAGATCTGGGGAARGTTACCGAAACATTTCTAAAGCATTGAAGGTCCCCAAGAACACAGTAGCCTCAATAATTCTTAAATGGAAGAAGTTTGGAACCACCAAGACGCTTCCTAGAACTGGCCACCCGGCCAAACTGAGAAATCGGGAGAGAAGGGCCTTGGTCAGGGAGGTGACAAAGAACCAGATAGTCACTCTGACAGAGCTCTAGAGTTCCTCTGTGGAGATGGGTGAACCTTCTAGAAGGACAACCATCTCTGCAACACTCCACCAATCAGGCCTTTATGTCAGAGTGGCCAGACGGAAGCCAATCCTCAGTAAAAGGCACATGACAGCCCATTTGGAGTTTGCCAAAAAGCACCTAAAGACTCTCAGACCATGAGAAACAAGATTCTCTGGTTTGATGATACCAAGATCGAACTTTTTGCCCTGAATGCCAAGCGTCAAGTCTGGAGGAAACCTAGCACCATCCCTACGGTGAAGCATGGTGGTGGCAGCATCATGCTGGGGGGATGTTTTTGAGTGGCAGGTCCTGGGGCAGTGGTCAGGATCGAGGCAAAGATGAATGGAGCAAAGTACAGAGAGACCCTTGATTAAAACCTGCTCCAGAGCGCTCAGGACCTCAGACTGGGTGCAAAGGTTCAGCTTCCAACAGGACAACAACCCTAAGCATACAGCCAAGACAACGCAGGAGTGGCTTCGGGACAAGTTTCTGAATGTCCTTGAGTGGACTAGCCAGAGCCCGGACTTGAACCCGATCAAACATCTTTGGAGAGACCTGAAAATAACTGTGCAGCAACGCTCCCCATCCAACCTGACAGGGCTTGAGAGGATCTGCAGAGAGGAATGGGAGGAACTTCCCAAATACAGGTGT
The DNA here is from genome assembly GCF_002910315.2 of Salvelinus sp. IW2-2015. NCBI lineage: Eukaryota > Metazoa > Chordata > Actinopteri > Salmoniformes > Salmonidae > Salvelinus > Salvelinus sp. IW2-2015. Next base: position 47,307,287 of record NC_036838.1, read on the forward strand.
GCCAAGCTTGTAGCGTGATACCCAAAAAGACTTGAGGCTGTAAATGCTGTCAAAGGTGCTTCAGCAAAGTCCTGAGTAAAGGGTCAAAATACTTATGGATATGTCATATTTCAGTTTTTTTAATACATTTGCAATAATGTCTAAAAACCTGTTTTGCTTTGTCATTATGGGGTATTGTGTGTAGATTGATGTGGGGGAAAAACTATTGAATCAATTTTAGAATAAGGCTGTAACGTAACAAAATGTGGAAAAAGTCAAGTGGTCTGAATACTTTCTGAATGCACTGTAAGTTGTGCATGACACTAGAGCAACAACATGTGAGGTATCTGATTTTACTGTTCTTGTATGCAAATCACCTGGTGCTTTACCACCATCGGGCCAATCCCTATTTTACTCTGTTTATCACTTGTGCACAGACTGCAGAAAAATACACTGTGATGGTGGAAGCAAAGGACAACGGTGAAGTTGTCTGTCTGTCAAGTTCAGGGATTCCCAAATTGGGGTGCAATGCCGTTGGGGGTACATCAAATAAAAATATGATTCACGAAAATAATACTAGTAATTTTTTGGTTAAACATTTTTTCTTCACATTTTAGAACAGTCCATTTAGTAAGGCCCGCCGCGTCCATAGAGATACATACCAGCTCAACTGGTAGTACTGCTACTACCAACAGTACTACACCTGCACCTGTCGACGACACAAGTTGTTCTGCTTCCACGAGCACATCCAATGCTATGCTCAGTAACTCTACATTTGTTGTTAGCCCAGCTAGCAAGAACACTGACATTTGTGAATCTGATGCAGCCGAAGAGCTACTGCCCCATTACCCGGGAAAGCACCAAAAAACAGACAGGGACGTTGGACCACAGAAGAGGCGCAATATGATGAGAACTACATTGATTTGGGGTTCACTTATATTGGAAGTAGTGCCTTTCCTCAGCCACAGTGTGTTATATGTTCAAAAGTACTATCTCAGAACTCGATGAAACCTTCACTCTTGCGCAGACATTGAGAGATCAAAACATGCCAATTTGAAAAATAAGCCACAGGAGTTTTTTGAGTGAGAATTAAGATTACTTTTGAGTAGTAAGACATGTATGAAAGCAACAGATATCATTAATAAGAAGGGTCTAGAAGCGTCTTCTATGGCAAGCTACCGAGTGGCTAGGACAGGCAAGCCCCATACTATTGTGGAGGACTTCATTCTTCCTGCTGTCGCGGATATGGCTGTGACAATGCTGGGGGAAAAGGCCCMAAAAATTTACTATACAGACAATGCCTTCATCAAACAACACTGTTTCACGACGCATCAGTGACATGGCAGAAGATGTTTTGAAACAATTACCGCTTCGCATACAAACCAGTGAATTCTATGCGTTACAGCTGGATGAGCAGCAGACGTGGCGGGCCTGGCAGAGCTCCTGGTATATGTCCGTTACGTTTATGGGGGGTCAATTAAGGAAGACATCCTCTTCTGCAGACCACTGGAAACCAGGACAATAGGAGAGGATATTGTTTAAGTACTGGCCAGTTTGGTGACATCAAATGGTGGTCAAGATGTGTTGGTATCTGTACTGATAGCGCAAAAGCCGTGACATGGAGACATAGTCGAGTGGTAATGAGTGTGCAAGCAGACGCCACTTGGTTACACCGCAGCATCCACCGAGAGGCTCTTCCTGCCAAGGGAATGCCTGACAGCTTGAAAGACATTTTGGACACTACAGTGAAAATGGTTAACTTTGTTAAAACAAGGCCCCTGAACCCTCGTGTATTTTCTGCACTATTCAATGATCTGGGCAGCGACCATGTAACGCTTTTAAAACATACAGAAGTGCACTGGTTATCAAGCGGCAAAGTATTGACACATTTTTTAAAATTGATAGACGAGCTTAAAGTTTCCTTTACTGACTGTAATTTTCACTTGTCTGACTGCTTGCATAATGACAAGTTTCTCACACGACTGGCCTATCTGGGTGATGTTTTTTCTCGCCTGAATGATCTGAATCTTGGATTACAGGGACTCTCCTAAACTATATTCAATGTGTGGGACAAAATTGAGGCTATGATTAAGAAGTTGGAGCGCTTCTCTGTCTGCATTTAATTTAACTAGGCAAGTCAGTTATGAACAAATTCTTATTTACAATGATGGCCTACTGGGCGAACAGTGGGTTAACTGCCTTGTACAGAGGCAGAACGACAGATTTTTACCTTGTTAGCTCAATGCTCTAACCACTAGACTACCTGCCACCCCCATTAACAAGGACAACACATAGGTCTTTCCATCATTGAATGATTCTTTTGTGTGCAAATGAACTCAAGCTTACAGACAATGTCAAACGTGATATAGCGAAGCACCTTAGTGAGTTGGGTGCGCAATTATGCAGGTACTTTCCAGAAACGGATGACACAAACAACTGGATTCGTTATCCCTTTCATGCCCTGCCTCCAGTCCACTTACCAATATTTGAACAAGAGAGCCTCATCGAAATTGCAACAAGCGGTTCTATGAAAATGTAATTTAATCAGAAGCCACTGCCAGATTTCTGGATAGGGCTGCGCTCAGAGTATCCTGCCTTGACAAATCAGCTGTTAAACTTCTTAGGGCTAGGCCCTTTTTTTCTCAATTTCCGCCTGACTGACATGCCCAAAGCAAACTGCCTGGTGCTCAGGCTCTGAAGGCAGGATATGCATATAATTGGTACCATTGGAAAGAAAACACTATGAAGTTTGTTGAAATGTTAAAATGATGTAGGAGACTATAACACAATAGATATGGTAGGAGAAAATCCAAAGAAAAACCAACTGGAATTTTCTTTTTGAGATAGACCATGCTCTTACAATGGAAAGTATACCGGCATACTGTCATGTTCTGACCATAGTTCTTTTGTGTTTTCTTTGTTTTAGTATGGTCAGGGCGTGAGTTGGGGTGGGTAGTCTATGTGTGTTTTTCTATGTTGGGGTTTTGAGTTCGGCCTGGTATGATTCTCAATCAGTGGCAGCTGTMAATCSTTGTCCCTGATTGAGAATCATACTTAGGTAGCCTGGGTTTCACTTTTGAGTTGTGGGTGTTTGTTGCCGTGTCAGTGTTTGTTCGCCACACGGTACTGTTTCGTTCGTTTGTTCACTTCGTTTGTTGTTTTGTATTTTGTAGTGTTCTGTTTGTTACTTACCACGCTGCGCCTTGGTCCTCCTCTCTTTCACCCGAAGACGAGCGTTACACATACTGAATTCTAGCTCCCAGAATGCAATTCCCATGGATTCCACAGGGTGCCAGTAGTCTATGTTCAAGATTTCAGGCTTGTAACTTCCAAAACGAATAAGAAATATCAGTTTTAGTACAGGGACACAGTCTTGGAAATTCGTGTTTGGGTGCGCGATGAAGACAAGATGCACCTGCTAAAATCGGTTTCCTATTGAACATACTTCTTTCCGTAAGAAATATTATAGTTTTATTACATTTTAGGGTATCTGAGGAGTAAATAGAAATATTTTTACTTGTTGAATCAAAGTTTAGCGGTAGATTTTCAGATTCCTTTCTTTGCATGTTGAACGAGTGGAGTACTCAAATCGATGGCGCCAACTAAACAGACTTTTTGGGATATAAAGAAGGACTTTATCTAACAAAACGACACTACATKTTATAGCTGGGACCCTTTGGATGACAAATCAGAGGAAGATTTTCAAAAAGTAAGTGAATTTTTAATTGATATTTGTGAATTTATGAAACCTGTGCTAGTGGAAAAATATTTTGATGTGGGGCGCCGTCCTCAAACAATCACATGGCATGCTTCGCTGTATGGGCTACTGTAAATCGGACAGTGCAGTTAGATTAACAAGAATGTAAGCTTTCAACCGATATAAGACACTTGTATGTACCGAAATGTTTAATATCCATAATTTTAATGATTGTTTATTTTAATTGCGCGCCCTCCAGTTTCGCCAGAACTAGGCTTAAGTTAAGACACTGATGCCCTTTGCAACCACGTACCTATGTGAGAGTGGATTCTCGGCCCTCACTAGCATGAAAACTAAATACAGGCACAGACTGTGTATGGAAAATGATTTAAGACTGAGACTCTCCAAAACAACCCAACATTGCAGAGTTAAGAGCATCCTTTCAAGCACACCCTTCTCATTAACCGGTGGTGAGATTCACCATTTTCGATGAACAAATAAGGTTTTATAAGTAAGATGGTAAAAAAAGGTTTTATTTTTTTTATTTCACCTTTATTTAACCAGGTAGGCCAGTTGAGAACAAGTTCTCATTTACAATTGCGACCTGGCCAAGATAAAGCAAAGCAGTTCGACACATACAACAACACAGAGTTACACATGGAGTGAAACAAACATACAGTCAATAATACAGTAGAAAAAATAAGTCTATATAACATGTGAGCAAATGAGGTGAGATATGGGAGGTAAAGGCAAAAAAATGCCATGGTGGCGAAGTAAATACAATATAGCAAGTAAAACACTTATAGCAAGTAAAACATCAGCTGATATCTCAAAGTGCTGTACAGAAACCCAGCCTAAAACCCCAAACAGCAAGCAATGCAGGTGTAGAAGCACGGTGGCTAGGAAAAACACCCTAGAAAGGCCAAAACCTAGGAAGAAACCTAGAGAGGAACCAGGCTATGAGGGGTGGCCAGTCCTCTTCTGGCTGTGCCGGGTGGAGATTATAACAGAACATGGCCAAGATGTTGAAATGTTCATAAATGACCAGCATGGTCAAATAATAATAATCACAGTAGTTGTCGAGGATGCAGCAAGTCAGCACCTCAGGAGTAAATGTCAGTTGGCTTTTCATAGCCGATCATTAAGAGTATCTCTACCGCTCCTGCAGTCTCTAGAGAGTGAAAACAGCAGGTCTGGGACAGGTAGCACGTCCGGTGAACAGGTCAGGGTTCCAAGCCGCAGGCAGAACAGTTGAAACTGGAGCAGTAGCACGGCCAGGTGGACTCGGGACAGCAAGGAGTCATCATGCCAGGTAGTCCTGAGGCATGGTCCTAGGGCTCAGGTCCTCCGAGAGAGAGAAAGAAAGAGAGAAAGAGAGAATTAGAGAGAGCATACTTAAATTCACACAGGACACCGGATAAGACAGGAGAAGTACTCCAGATATAACAAACTGACCCTAGCCCCCCGACACATAAACTACTGCAGCATAAATACTGGAGGCTGAGACAGGAGGGTCAGGAGACACTGTGCTGTAAAATGACATCGCCGAAGTCGAGGATCGGTAGGATGGTCAGTTTTACRAGGGTATGTTTGGCAGCATGAGTGAAGGATGCTTTGTTGCAAAATAGGAAGCCAATTCTAGATTTAACTTTGGATTGGCGATGTTTGATGTGAGTCTGGAAGGAGAGTTTACAGTCTAAYCAGACACCTAGGTATTTGTAGTTGTCCACATATTCTAAGTCAGAACCGTCCAGAGTATGTTATATGTTATAGCAATTGGTTGATGCATACAACGACCAGTCTTAGGCTGTGTGATCATATGCATGGAATACAAATTATTTCATGTTTTTCTTTTGCAGAGCAGATGTATTGGTCCTTGTCTCCTACCTGTACAATGGCTGGGTAGTGAGGTAAACCTTGTTGTGGTTTAGGTGGCTCACACACATTTATTTCCATAATGGCACTCCCTCTGAAAATGATGTATTCATAAAATCTTTGGGTGGCACTAGTCTGTTTGTAGTCTGGCCTTCTGTCCCAAATGATTTAACTGTGAAAATAAGATGACAATATTGTGGCTTTTGGAAGTAGAGTTAATAATTCACAAATGTGCAGCACCATTTAAATTCAGGGGGCAAAACCAATTGCCAAACAACACCTAAATTGAGGGAAACTCATCCTTTGCCAAAGCCACCGTCGAGTTATCCATGTCGAGTGAATACAAAATGCCCTCCTAACGAATCCAGGCCTTGGATATTAGACTTATTTTACTTCCACTATAAGGTAATCCAGTGCTCATTGTTGCTGTTAAGTAGCTTTTATTTCTACTTCTCAACACAAGCCGTCTTGTTTGAGCATTCCCTGAAGCAAACACCAAAGTCGAATGTATCAGCAGGTGCACAATTTGTTAAAGCTGGTGCTTTATATTATAAACCCAATTGGGGGACACATGTCCATTAAAAGTATAGCCTAAAAGACAAATTAAATGATTGCCGTATCACTGCAACACGTCCCTTTAATAGGCCTAGAGAGCCATGTTTAAGTTGGATTTAGGGAATAGCCTAAATGTTTTCTGACAACTCAATATGGATTTAGGCTACCCATGGCACATAGGCCTATCATTGATGGGGCATGAAGTGTCCTATGCACTGTGGAATGTTAAATATATTTTTCAGTCGTTCATGCATCTAAAAACCAATCTGTTCAATATGTTTTTTTTGTGCGCTATTTTCTCCTCTCCATCTTTGAGGGGAGACACGCAACCCTATTTGTGGGATAAATTAACCACAACAAATCTGTAGCTGGTGCTCATCTTCGTCTATAACCACAAACATTCAGTGACAATTTCACGATTAATCATAGTCCTGGCCAAAAAAAAACCCACTTTCATTGGAGATTCTCAGTTAAGTGTGCTTTTGAAAAATACTACTAGGCAGCTTTGTCCTAAATGTTTTAAGGCAATGATGAAATAGCCTTCAACATATTGTCATAGTCTTCATTTTTTGTTTTAATTGTATATATATATATATATATATATATATATATATATATATATATATATATATTTACATTTAGGCTACTTGTCCCCGAGATATGCATTGTCTGTGAGCTGTTTTTTTTGTTCAGATATCTGAAATAAGACAAAAATTATATATAGGCATACACACGCCTAACAATAGGAATTTCCTATCAAAAACAGCAAATTCTCAAGTTTGATCAATTCCTTAAATGTATTTCACACAGAACCCAACTTTTCCTCTGTGTTGACACCCCCCCATGTGGTTTTGACAGCATGCAAAAACTGTATTGTAAGAGGCGTGGCCAAATGCATTTTTACAGTGGCGCTCCAAACTAGCTGAACAAAACAGCGTAGCCATCTTGAAGCCCCAGAGCACAGAACCCAGATGCACTCCACCTGGGAATTACTCTAAATGTATGGTTAAAATCCTGTCGCTACCCATAATTTCATCATCGAATATATAGCATAGAGTAATTCCACAATCAGTTGGCTAGAATATGATCGCAAATACGCGTCATACAACATGTACTATCGAGTTTATTTTCTCCCCACTAGCTCTTGTTATTCAGTGTTGTTTCAGCCCTTACATCCTCCTTAATGTCAGTCAGGAGTCATTTGTCCCGCCCTTTATCATCGGGAAACGACCAATCACCGCACTTTGGAATCTCTGTTGGGTGACGTTGCATGTATTTTGCGCCTGCGCGCGTCACTTTCGACGCTCCATAGCTTGCAGTAGTGTGAAGATGGCGGCAGGCTCCGATTTGCTAGATGAGGTTTTCTTTAACGCTGAGGTGGACGAGAAAGTAGTTTGTGATCTTGTGGGGTCTCTTGAGTCCGAGCTTTCGGGTCACGAGAGCCCTGAGGCAAGTAGCCAGACAGTCGCTAAACACATGGCCAGTTCCGGGACAGGGTTTAATGCTAATGTCCAGCAGAACAAACGGGGACTTGCTCAAGAGGTTGCAAAAGCAGGTATGCTGTGGTAACGTTGTTTTGCTTGTTGTTTCAAGTGTAAACGAAAGCAAACACTAGTTTATCTTGTGAGTACCTACTTAGCATTGTTCACCCCCTTCTCTCACCCTTGTTTCCGCTCCACAACAGGGGCTGGAGTGCAAGGGGGTGTCATTATTAGTAATACGAGGTCCCAGGGTTCAGCTATGGATGCCTCATCGAGTGAGTCGGACTCATCGGCAGGACACCGCCAAGGAAAGACTGTTGCTGTCAGTGCCAGTATAATAACTCCTCTCCCAAACCACGGAGGGAAAGTAGCCTCTTCCGCAACTCAAACTTTGAATGGAGGCAGTTTAATGAACTGTCACAATTCAGGAAGCGCTGTCTCTCGCACTGGGACACCGCTGTCAAATAGTTGCACGAGTAGCGGCAATGCCTCGGTAGCTGTCACAGTTGTCAACAACGGGCCGGGGTTGTCAAAAGGACATGCGAGCGCAGTAATGCCACCTTCATTGAACACCACTATCATCCAGACATCATTCGTGAACTCTCAGAATGTTGTCACCTCGTCTCACGCTGCGAGTCTGGGCACTGGACCTGCCATATCACATATTGTGAGGCCATCTATGCAAACTGCGGGATCGGGTACAGCGATGAATGGTCCTAATGCGGGATTGCCTTTCGATTGCCTGAACAATGGTCAGTCGCCCACCTCTGTGGCTGTCAGTGCGGGGTCGCACATCATCATGGCAGAGGCGCCCAAAACAATCATACAGAATGCTCCTTGTGCTGTAACGAACCCGTCGTTCCAGAGCGCACCAAGGGCTTCCACTCCGGTGACAGTGGCTGCGAGCCCGGGAGGGAGCCGTTCTATCGCGCAACAGGTGTTGGCGCCTCGGCACCCCCAGACATCCCCGAACCAGCCCAACGTTCAGAACATCCAGCTTCCCCCAGGTACGTTTGTCTCTCTTTGAAACTAAATACAAAACGTAATATACGAAAACATAATATTGTTCTGATATTTATAATTTTATGCCAACACATTGTTTTAAAGACAGTCAAATAGAAGTATATTGCAGACTTGGTGTTGTAATAGTATACTTGCTGCTTCATTGATTATTCTCTGATGTTGACCGTTCAATCAAAGGTAAAAAACGTACTGGTTGTTCATTGCTTCATCATTTGCACAGAAAATCCCGAACTTTCCCTGCTGATCTGTCTTGGTTGTTCATTGAATTGATGTAGAGTGCCCTGTTGTGCCTCCCAAGCGCTCTCCTGTTGTGTCTGTGCTGCGCTGTTCTCTGCCTGTGCACTATTAACACTCCTGTCAACTCCTGTTAACACTCAGGAAATGGAAATTGATGTATGACAGTAGATAATCAAATACTCAGAGCTTTTCAATATATTTTCTCTTATCCCTATGCTTTATTTATTCTGTCATGTAACATTTAGTCTACACAGTAAAACGTTTGATCACTCATAAACACCAACAGATATAAGGGAAGGCAGACGGGGATATGGCATGTGCAAGTATAGCACACCGTTCTGGCCTGGTAAGAGCACTACTACTGTATTACCTGTATGCTGTATGATGATGACGACCACCACCAGAAGTGGAGGCTGTTGCTGCCCTATGTGCCAGCCTGTCTAAGAAGTGTGTGTATAATGTCCTGTCCTGAGCTCTCTGTGAATACAGGACCAGCTGTGCCTGTAATGCAGCCAGTCTTTTTCTTGAGACCCTTCTTGTAGCGTAGTCAGTGTTGATCCCCCTGTGGCGAGGCACGGTGTCCCGATGCATTACCATGTAGATTACAGCGTGACTCGTTTACACTGCCGCCTCGGTCTGTATGGAACTCTGCCGCCTTGCCTTGTCTCGCCTTGCTTCTTTAGGAAGACTGATTAGCATGAAATGGCACAGTGTTTATGGTCATTATCCAGCGCTCTATCTCTCAGCTAATTGTTAGCAGATGTGGGCGGATCGGAGCTAAACTGCTGCCAAGTACTACCTGTTCTACAGAATCTCTCTTCTGTTGATGTAGAGGAGWGTTGTTACAAATGTATTACAGTGTTATAAAGGGAATCTAACATGGTGACAGGACGGTTAGGGGAAGTCGAATGACCTTTTCTCTCTCTCACAGGTATGGTCCTGGTGCGTAGTGAGAGTGGGCAGCTGTTGATGATCCACCAGCAGACCCTGGCTCAGATGCAGTCCCAATCCCAGGGAGTCATGGCCCCCCGCCCAGCCACCCCCACCAGCACTCCTCCTTTCCAGATCACCTCAGTCCAGGTTTGTTCAATAGACACGGTCACCTCAGCCCAGCTACCCCCAAAAGTACTCTCCAGATCAGACCACCAGCCACCCCCCTTTTCAGATAATTTCCTTTCAGGTTAAATTAGTCTTAAACCTTCCTCTTTTCCTCAGGCTCCTGGAACGCCCATCCTCACTAGGCAGGTGACTCCCACCACTATCATCAAGCAGGGCTCGCCTGTGCCAACCTCTGCTCCTGTCACCACCACACTCCAGAAGCCTCCTGTCACCACCACACTCCAGAGGCCTCCTGTCCTACAGGTACAGTGGGGGACAGGCAGTGGGGGGCTACAGCAGAGCAGGAGAGATGTAGTAGGATACACACAGTAGGTTATATTATACAGTAGGGCCTTAGCAGAAGGCAGAAACAGCACCAGTCATGTGAAACTTGCCTTTTTAAAATTCTCTCAAGGGGAGCTTCTGTAACGTAGGCATCTCTTTTGAGCTTGAATCCCCTTTTGTGTGTGAGAGTGCTTTCCTGGTGTGTCAGTTTAGTGTATGTGTGTTTTCTGTGCATCTACTATGAGTGCAGGCTCTCACACACTCATTATCACAGCCAGTGGTTTCAGTGAATGCCTGATTTGTCCCGGGCCAACAGTTTCTGACTCCTTTTCAGTTCTGTCAGGTCTTGTATGCACTGGGTCCTCTCTTAAAGGGATCTGAAGAGTGTTTGCCGTCGGCCAGTGCTGGATAGTATGTGTGTGGAGCCCCATGCTATAGCTCTCCTCCCCTTTAATGAGGTGTCTCCTCAAAGCTCACTATTTTGGTCATACATTTGATCTACCTTATGGTGCATTGAATATAACAACCTGGATGGTGTGTGTATTTCCCCTCCAGAGTCCCATGATTGTGGTAGGGGCTGCTGCAGGCACTTCTATGGGGACAGCGCTACCAGGGGCCACCCAGAGGACCGTCACCGCATCACCCGGGACCACTGTCACCTTGGCAACGGTGCGGAACTAGGTTCCACCCACCCCCATTGGTCAGGGCTAGGTCCTCTGTTCAGGGAATGCTCCTTTGCTAGACCATAGCTGTATTTCTAGTGCTTTGATGGTCTCTGGTAAACACAATAAAAATACTGCAAATTTAGAAGGATATGATAGAAGGATATGATGGCTTTTGATGAAGCAAGAGACCATGATGGTTCCTGAAATAAGGAGCTTGACTCTGTTTCTAAGGCTGCCCCTTGTTTGTTTTGCTGTAGGAGACGATGGAGAATGTGAAGAAATGCAAGAACTTCCTGTCTACATTAATCAAGCTGGCGTCCAGCGGGAAGCAGTCCTCAGAGACTGCCGCCAACGTTAAAGACCTGGTCAAAGATCTCCTGGTGAGTGACCACACCAGGGCTGCCGGAAAACATGTGTCGAGGCGGCATTTGCCACCTCACATTTCAATCAGGTGTGGCAGCGTCACACCACTTTTGATTTAGTTTAATAAAATATATTGATGCAAAGTGTTAAGTGCTGTTTTCTTGACGGTTTTGCCTCATGAGTTGACAACTCGTGCATCATTTCTCTGGTCTTCACATCGGAATGCTGCTTCAGGCTCTTAACGTGTCTTGACCAATCAGATTCAAGTAAATTGCAGGTTGCATGGTCAGGGCACAAAGCTTAAGGCGTTATCTAAACTTATCCAGTATTTATTTAGCAATTGTGATAACACTTCACTCCCGACAGACACAAGCAAAAACTCTGTGGGGCGGCAGGTAGTCTAGTGGTTAGAGCGTTGGACTAGTAACAGGAAGGTTGCAAGATCGAATCCCCGAGCTGACAAGGTAAAAATCTGTTCTGCCCCTGAACAAGGCAGTTAACCCACTGTTCCTAGGCCATCATTGTAAATAGAAATGTGTTCTTAACTGATTTGCCTAGTTAAATAAAGGTTAAAAAAATCCATAAATGTAGTAGCCTATACACCTAAACATTAGCCATCTGACATGCGGTATTGTATGGAAACAATACTATTTTTTAGTCTGATCAACTCTAGGCTACTAACAACAGCAACTGCCTACTATGCGCCCTGTCCCTCTGGCCAGGGTAAACAAAGTGGTAACGTTGTGAATTTGTAGCCCATTTTGTTTGTGAGAAATTGTGAATCGGATCAAATTTGGTTTATATACTGAACAAAAATATAAACGCAACATGTAAAGTGTTTGTCATATGTTTCATGAAGTGAAAAAAAAGATCCCAGAAATGTTCCAATGTTCCAAAAAGCTTATTTCTCTCAAATTTTGTGCACACATTTGTTTACATGGCTGTTAGTGAGCATTTATCCTGCCAAGATAATCCATTCACCTGACAGGTGTGGCATATAAATAAGATGATTAAACAGCATTGTCATTACACAGGTGCACCTTGTGCAGGGGACAACAACAAAAAATCTGCAGTTTTGTCACACATCACAATGCCACAGTCTCAAGTTTTGAGAGAGCGTGCAATTGGCATGCTGACTGCAGTAATGTCTACCAGAGCTGTTTCCAGATAATTTTAATGTTCATTTCTYTACCATAAGCTGCCTCCAACGTTGTTTTAGAGAACTTGGCAGTACGTCAAACCGGCCTCACAGCCGCAGACCACGTGTAACAGCCAGCCCAGGACCTCCACATCTGGCTTCTTCACCTGCGGGATCATCTGAGGCCAGCCACCTGGACAGCTGATTAAACTGAGGAGTATTTCTGTCTGTAATAAAGCCCTTTTGTGGGGAAAAACTCATTCTGATTAGCTGGGCCTGGCTCCCCAGTAGGTTGCGCCCCTGCCCAGTCATGTGAAATCCATAGATTAGGGACTAATGAATGTATTTCAATTGACTGATTTCCTTATATGAATTGTAACTCAGTAAAATCGTAGAAATTTGTACATGTTGCGTTTTTATATTTTTGTTCAGTATATTAAAACTTGGGCTGACTAGTTTACCTAGACTTTTTCAATCCAAAATTATTAACTGGAATGAATCAATAAACACAATAGCTGACAGACTGAATACATCTTTAATTAGGCCTGCAGTTGCTTAGGGCAGGACTACACGATGCAAACCTACATAAAGCAAACTCAACCCTGTGTGTTGTATTGTCCAAATAGGTTGCTTTCTAAGAGGTGTCTGAATAGGAAACCCCCCTAGTCCTTCTTTAAAATATAGTTGTTATGAACAAGTACAAGGTTAATGCAGTTTGACAGAGTTTTCATCCTCCCTAAGGCCAGGAGATTTTTTTTTTAAACCATGTGACTTGATTTAGAAAAACTGGTCCCATCATAGTCCCATCATAGCCCATATTAAACCTTTTTATGACAGATTAATCACATTATACCGTATAAGGTCTAGAGTTTTACCGGGTTAGGTTACCAGATCAGAAAAAAAAACTACAGGCCCCAGAATTTTTTTCCGCCACACTACTCTGGGTGGTGCCACCTCTAGACCACACACACCACTGATGGGATCCAGGTAGAGATCAGGACTGTTGGTGTCAGCTGCTGAGAGTATCACAATAGACAGGGATTGCAATCTGATGATTAACAGTTAGCATATTTCTTTGGAACTGATGGTCTGTTCTCATTTCCAACAGGAAGGGAAGATTGAAGTGGAGGACTTCACCAACAGGTTATACAGAGAGCTCAACTCCTCACCTCAGCCTTACCTCGTGCCTTTCCTCAAGGTAAGGAATCCTCCTACGCACCATTGAATTAACAAAACCGAGTTATGACCCAGTCTTCAGCACCCACCCACCAGTTTGCTTACCCACCAAACTATTCTGCCAAATTATCAAATGATCTGCCTTTCTGTCTGTCCTCCAGAGGAGCCTTCCTGCCCTGCGGCAGCTCACCCCAGACTCAGCAGCCTTCATCCAGCACAGTGGACTCCAGCAGCAGGCCTCTGCCACCACCCCCACCATGGTGGTACTGGACAGCCCAGCCCTGCGCCCTGTAGCCCCAACCATCAGACCACACCTCATCAGCAAACAGGGGCTGACTACCCCAATGGTACTATACCACCATATTGCTATTATTAGTGATAGATTATAATCACATCTCATTGTTTACTCTTAAACGATTAAAATCGTTAGTATTAGAAGTACACTACATGAACAAAAGTATGTGGACACCTGCTCGTTGAACATCTCATTCCAAAATAATGGGCAATAATATGGAGTTGGGCCTCACTTTGTTGCTATAACAGCCTCCACTCTTCTGGGAAGGCTTTCCACTAATGTTGGAACATTGCTGCGGGGACTTGCTTCCATTCAGCCACAAGGGCATTAGTGAGGTCGGAAACTGATGTCTGGCGATTAGGCCTGGTTCGCAGTCGGCGTTCCAATTCATCCGAAAGGTGTTCGATGGAGTTGAGGTCAGGGCTCTGTGCAGGGCAGTCAAGTTGTTCCACAACGATCTTGACAAACCATTTCTGTATGGACCTCGCTTTGTGCACGGGGACATTATCATGCTGAAACTGGAAAGGGCCTTCCCCAAACTGTTTGCCACAAAGTTGGAAGCACAGAATCGTCTAGAATGTCATTGTATGCTGTAGCGTTAAGATTTCCCTTCACTGCATCGCCGTGCTTGAGGCGTCACTACAGACCCGGGTTCGATCCCAGGCTGTGTCACAGCCGGCCGTGACTGGGAAACCCATTAGGCGATGCACAATTGGCCCAGCGTCGTCCGGGTTAGGGGAGGGTTTGGCCGGCCGGGATTTCCTTGTCCCATTGCGCTCTAGCGACTTCTTGTGGCGGGCCAGGCGCCTGCAAGCTGACTTCGGTCGCCAGCTGGACATTGTTTCTTCCAACACATTGGTGCGGCTGGCTTCCGAGTTAAGTGAGCAGTGTGTCAAGAAGCAGTGCGGCTTGGCAGGGTCGTGTTTCGGAGGACGCATGGCTCTCGACCTTCGTAGGGTTGTTGCAGCGATGGGACAAGACTGTAACTACAAATTGGATATCACGAAAAAGGGGTAAAAAGTACAACAAACAAAAAATAGTTTCCTTCACTGGAACTAAGGGGCCTAGCCCGAGCCATGAAAAAGAGCCTCAAACCATTATTCCTCCACCACCAAACTTTACAGTTGGCACTATGCATTGGGGCAGGTAGCGTTCTCCTGGCATCCGCCAAACCCAGATTTGTCCGTCAGACTGCCAGATGGTGAAACGTGATTCATCACTCCAGGGAACGCGTTTCCACTGCTCCTGAGTCCAAACGCGGCGAGCTTTACATCACTCCAGCTGAAGCTTGGCATTGCGCATGGTGATCTTAGGCTCGTGTGCGGCTGCTTGGCCATGGAAACCCATTTCATGAAGCTCCCGTCGAACAGTTATTGTGCTGACGTTGCTTCCAGAGGGAGTTTGGAACTTGGTAGTGAATGTTGCAACCAAGGACAGACGATTTTTACGCGCTTCAGCACTCGGCGGTCTCGTTCTGTGAGCTTGTGTGGCTTAGCACTTCGCGGCTGAGCCGTTGTTGCTCCTAGACATTTCCACTTTACAATAACAACACTTACAGTTGACCAGGGCAGCTAGAGCCGGGCCGAAATTTGACAACTGACTTGTTGGAAAGGTGGCATCCTATGATGGTGCCACATTGAAAGTCACTGAGCTCTTCAGTAAGGCCATTCTACTGCCAATGTTTACTATGGAGATTGCATGGCTGTGTGCTCGGTTATATACACCTGTCAGCAACGGGTGTGGCTGAAATAATTGTTTGAAGGCGTTGTCCATATACTTTTGTGTATATATAGTGTATATGAAAGGATTTCCCGCCTACATCTTTCCAACTGCCTCATTGACCCCTAACCTTGAACCATCAGGTGCTCCAGTCTCAGCAGCAGGGGGCAATGGTAAGGCCTCTTCAGGTGACCCCCATGGTGACCCTCAGAGGTCCGCCCCCCCACAGTCACATCATGATGGGACAGCCACAGGTGCAGCTCAAACAGCTACAGACAGGTGAGTGGGGGAGGAGACCATGTGATACAAAAAGAGAAACCAAGAAATCATATCTGTCTGATCTCTTTCTCACTCCTGTCTATCTTTCAGTCCCTATGGTGAAGCCTGGAGTGTTGACTGGATCTAAGTTGTCCCCTGGTGCTCCCTCTCTGGCCACTGTAGTTCAGAAGAACAAGCTGAAGGAAGCTGGGGGCACGTTCAGGTCAGCTATGTATGTCACATCCACAAACCAGTAGGAGGACAATTATCACAACTAAAATTAAAGATTGAAAAGTTCTGTAGCTGTTGCCTGGCTGACTGTTTTTTTTGTGTCCAGGGATGACGATGACATCAATGATGTGGCATCTATGGCTGGGGTTAACCTGTCTGAGGAGAGTGCCCGTATCCTGGCAACCAACTCCGAGCTGGTGGGAGCGGTGACACGGTCCTGTAAGGACGAGGCCTTCCTCCATTACTCCACACTGACCAGAAGAATACTGGAAATAGGTGAGACTAACACACACACACACACACACACACACACACACACACACACACACACACACACACACACACACACACACACACACACACACACACACACACACTGAAACATGCACCTTTGAGCTTAGCTTTCACTGACTGCAAGTGTTTCCCCTCCTCAGGTAAGAAGTTTGGTGTGAGTGATCTGGGGCCGGAGCTAGTGAACTATGTGTCCCACGCCTCCCAGACCAGGCTGCAGAACCTGTTGGAGAAAGTCTCTGAGGTGGCCCAGCAGAGGAACATCAACTTCAAGGTCTGTACAGTTTTGTGCATATTTGCATCTTTAGCATGTGTTCCTATGGTCTGGTACTTTATGGTGAATGAATGTATGTGTTGATAGGAGGACAGTCGGTACGAGCAGACGAGCGACATGCGTGCCCAGATCAAGTTCTTTGAGCAGCTGGATCAGATGGAGAAACAGAGGAAAGAGGAGCAGGAGAGAGAGATTCTGATGAAGGCAGCAAAGGTACTGGAGCTGTTTCAGCACAGACCCATTCCACTATCACTCCCATTATATTAGACTTTTAGGGCCACTAATGGTTAGAGGGTGGACATTAATTACTTTATTCTGGAGACCCAGTTAATACATTCCGATCTGTTTTCTGATGGGTGTCCTTTCAGTCTCGTTCTCGTCAAGAAGACCCTGAGCAGCTGCGGTTGAAACAGAAGGCCAAAGAGGTAAGAGGGATGGATAGGGTTATGAGAATTTGGCATGACAAAATATGTGTCACCGAAGTGTCCATAGTAGGGGTGTGTTTGTGTAGGCCTATCTCGTGTATATGTGTTTGTCTCCAGATGCAGCAGCAGGAGCTGTTTCAGTTGAGACAGAAGGAAGCTAACCTGACGGCGCTGGCAGCCATCGGCCCCAGGAAGAAGAGGAAAATGGAGGCTGCAGCCGCTGCAGCTGGAGCTGAGGTAACATGGTCTCCACCTTCTCTCAAAGTGTGGTTGTGGGCTGTTTCTTCATGTAATCAAATCACAAGATTCTCTGTTTCCTTTTTTATTTGTCTTTTGCCCTCAAACTCCCCCTCAACTCTCTGCCACTTTCTCACTTTCTGCCTCAAACTCCCTTTTGTTCTCTGACTGTCACTCTCCCTCCCCCATCTCTCTCTCAGGGCTCAGGGTCCAGTCCCTCTGCCTCTGGTAGTGGTAGTTCAGGAGCATCCAGACAGTTTATCCGCCAGCGCATCACGCGTGTCAACCTCAGGGACCTGCTCTTCTGTTTGGAGAATGAGAGAGACACCAGTCACTCCCATCTCCTCTACAAAGGCTTCCTCAAATAGACTCCCAGAGAGCCAGACCAGAGAGCTGTCACCCTAACCTCCACTAAAGCAACTCCCTCAAATAGGGCTGTACCCTAGAATTGGATAAAGAGGACAGTAATACAACGATGTCAAGATTCTCCAGGCCACAGTGAATGGAGCTAACTAAAGTGACTGGAACGTTTGTCTCCCCTGTATACTCTGGTTGTCCTTTTGCTCTTCATCTGGTTCTAGGCTCGACCGCTCCCTCTACACTCCACCTTCCATCAGAGCAATCCTGGAACTCTCACATTTTCTACTGTTTTTATTTCCTTTTTATTGACTTTGTTTTAGAATCCCCTTTTAATGAAGCTGTAAATAAATTAATACACATTATTATACATTTTACTTGGAAGGCCATTTTGTAGTGCGATTCTACAAAATATTCATATTCAATTCATTTTATAATTCTGTTTATATGAAAAAAAATATTTTTAATAATTAATCATCAGTGTTTCTAGCGATTGTTAAGAACAATTATCCTTATTTTGTTTTTGTTTTTCTATTGGCCTCTGAAGTAGTTTGAACACTTCTGATTTCTTCTTGCCTTCCTGACAAAAGAAGCCATATATTTTAATATAATGTTGAACAGCAAAGCAATTTATCTAGTGATTCATTCTGAAATCTGAAGCAGTCGATGTGTCTCTTTAGTTTCTCTGTTTGAGCTTGTCTTGAATTCAATGTCTTGTATTTATATTCTGTAATCAGATCAAACATGTTTTTCTTTTCGGTCTCCATTTGTCTTTTTGAGATCACATCTCCTGTGTTTCTGCATGGGTTAAGGTGTGAAAAATTGTATTTTAGAGGGAATGAGTTGATAGTCTCTACAATTGTATTTTAATGATTTAAAAAAATATATGCATTTTGGGGAAATTTAGGTATTTGCAATGATGAATTATTGGATTTCAACAATAGTAAAAACTATTTTAAAATAGACAAAACTCAAAGACCCCTTTGTTACCACAAAACAACTGTGCACATGCATGTAGGAAATTTTCATTTTTATTAGTTTTATTGGACTGCATGTAGTATTCTACCATTTCTCAAATAACTTAATTATTATAAATCATTGCATTATTCTTCTATTCTAACCCTAGACTTGATGATATTCTGATGTATGAATGGTGATGTTATTATTTTTTAAAGCTGTCCCATCTGTTCTATAATCTGTGCTTCTGTTCTGATGCCCCGTTGGACAGCCCTGGCTAGAGCTCTGTGGTATATTTTCCTGATCACTTTGATTTTAGATGAAGATTTTTCGGTACCTGTTACTTTCCATATTTGTCTCTTACAGAGAAATCAAAGTAAGGGGGAAGCATTGCATGTCTCCCTTATTTCTTGTACATTTTGCACAGACACTTGTTCATATGTAAATATTTTACCTAAAGTTTTTTAACTGCAATGGTTTTGTATAGGATTGAAAGATAATAAACTCCTTCAATAAAAGTGCAAAATATTTGCCAAATTTTCATATTCATGCACTAGAGGAAAATGCTACATCACTGACGTCTGCATGTTCAGTTTATGAAATACAATTATTATTTGGTTTTTGCAGATCTTGGATGAACAGTGTTGTAGTAGAGCTGTAGTTTTGCAAGGTCAAAATACTGTACAGACTTTCCATGTAGCTCATTTTAATTTAGGTGGTCCTAATCGTCTGGTTGAACCAATAGGATTGAGACATTTTCACATTCTCCTGACCCATTTCCTGTCTGCTAGCATCTATAAAACCAACATCTGTCATAATCAATATCTGTCCTCCAGCTCAACAGAACAGACAGACACAGCAGCACACCAGTCTGTCATTCTGTTCTGTGTCGGTTCGGCTCGGTTCAGTCATCCACTATTATTAAAAGACAGGAATGGGCTGCATAGTGTGCCTGATGTATTGGAAACAGATGCTACATCAGATGCCAAGTAACGTTCACCACAACTGGGGGTTTAAAACAATTACACCATTCGGAGTGTCTGTTGGTACATAGGCCTGATGTTACACTGATTGTGACCAGCTTCAACATGCATGCAGAACAATTCATATAATGGACAGCTGCAGCTTTCAATACTGATTCATTCTATTTCCACTCTGTTCAATGGTCATGCTGTTCAATTCCACAAGATGGCAGTAGTAACTTGCGCTATTGACAGGTGTATGTTTTCAGGTAACCTCAGCAGAGCAAGATCTGCTCAATGTGGATTTCATTATAAATTGTAAGCCGCATGGCTGTGACTTGATTTATCCCTTTATCACTGAACTGTTTACTCAGTTCAATCTCCAATCTAAGACAGCCAGAGGGAGAGGTCGGTGCTCAGTGTCTGTGACCTATAAAGCATCATCTCATGGATGCTCTTGCTGAGCATATTCCTGAACAACACACATCTTTTCATTGAATAGTGATGATTGTATACAGTGTCAATAACTTACACAAGTGTGTGGCACTCCCTCAAGTGAGCAGAGCTCTCAATGCTGGGATGTGAGTCATTGTTGGTTGCTTCCTTAGTGCCAGACAGACAGGGCATCTGAGTACAGCTCTGGTGTTTCAGGCTCACCTGCCCTTTGTGCTTCAGCCCAATCCAATATTTTCCCTGGTAATTCCCTTCTACTGCATGACATGGCTGCTCTTTCAGAGTTAAGTCCACATAATCTCCCACTTGAGTGCCAGAAACAGAACGAGGACTGTAGTTGCTTAGCGACATCTCAGTGAGTGCACCTGGAGGTGGTGGGTAAATACCCTGAGCCTTCAAGGGGGTAGAAGTGACATCACTGCTTCCTGTGATAAGTGTCATAGAACATGTTTGTTTACAACCTCTCATTTGTTATAGGGAAACTGCACCCGCTGTCGTGACGTGACTTTCATTAATGTGATGACTGTTATTTATCGAATCAGCTAACTATGTTTAATTGTTACACAATTAAATTAATCATGTAACAATTAACTCATTAGGAATTTGGGGCACCACAGAAGAAGTTGTATATAGAGTTACCATATCACGAATTAAACTCTAAAAGATATATAAGTTATATATCGATAAAAGTCACTTAATCATTACCTCATATCAGGGTCATTCTGAACGTTGCATACTCCTTGGATCCGCAAGAACCCCAGCTTTACTTATGATTCGGCACTACACAAAATTAGTTTAATTATTTATTTACTAGCTAACAAAATAATAACACAGAATAACATAAACACTTAACACATGAGAAAAGTCCCTAGTGGACTAACAACAGCATGACTGCTTGGTTAACACAAGAGACAGGGGTAGATAGGGAGAGGGAGAGACAAAGAGAGAGTCAAACTTTCGTTGATACATGTGGAAACTACCCTCAAAGTAATAATTTACTCTCCAAAAGAACCTACGCCCTTTTGGGTAAGAGATCATGAATGTAAACTCAGCAAAAAAATAAACATCCTCTCACTGTCAACTGCATTTATTTTCAGCAAACTTAACATGTCTAATATTTGTATGAACATAACAAGATTCAACAACTGAGACATAAACTGAACAAGTTCCACAGACATGCGACTAACAGAAATTGAATAATGTGTTCCTGAACAAAGGGGGGCCAAATCAAAAGTAACAGTCAGTATCTGGTGTGGCCACCAGCTGCATTAAGTACTGCAGTGCATCTCCTCCTCATGGACTGCTCCAGATTTTCCAGTTCTTGCTGTGAGATGTTACCCCACTCTTCCACCAAGGCACCTGCAAGTTCCCGGACATTTCTGGGGGGAATGGCCCTAGCCCTCACCCTACGATCCAACAGGTCCCAGATGTGCTCAATGGGATTGAGATCTGGGCTCTTCGCTGGCCATGGCAGAACACTGACATTCCTGTCTTGCAGGAAATCACGCACAGAACGAGCAGTATGGCTGGTGGCATTGCCATGCTGGAGGGTCATGTCAGGATGAGCCTGCAGGAAAGGTACCACATGAGGGAGGAGGATGTCTTCCCTGTAACGCACAGCATTGAGATTGTCTGCAATGACAACAAGTGCAGGCCGATGATGCTGTGACACACCCCTGGTGAGACAAAACCGCAACTTGTCAGCGAAGAGCACTTTTTGCCATTCCTGTCTGGTCCAGCGACGGTGAGTTTGTGCCCATTGGCGACGTTGTTGCCGATTATGTCTGGTGAGGACCTGTCTTACAACAGGCTTACAAGCCCCCAGTCCAGCCTCTCTCAGCCTATTGCGGACAGTCTGAGCACTGATGGAGGGATTGTGCGTTCCTGGTGTAACTCGGGCAGTTGTTGTTGCCATCCTGTGCCTGTCCCCCAGGTGTGATGTTCGGATGTACCGATCCTGTGCAGGTGTTGTTACACGTGGTCTGCCACTGCGAGGACGATCAGCTGTCCGTCCTGTCTTCCTGTAGCGCTGTCTTAGGCGTCTCACAGCACGGACATTGCAATTTATTGCGCTGGCCACATCTGCAGTCCTCATTCCTCCTTGCAGCATGCCTAAGGCACATTCACGCAGATGAGCAGGGATCCTGGGCATCTTTCTTTTGGTTTTTCAGAGTCAGTAGAAAGGCCTCTTTAGTGTCCTAAGTTTTCAAAACTGTGACCTTAATTGCCTACCGTCTGTAAGCTGTTGGTGTCTTAATGACCATTCCACAGGTGTTCATTAATTGTTTATGGTTCATTGAACAAGCATGGGAAACAGTGAATATCTATGAAGTTATTTTAATTTTGAAGTTATTTGAATTTTTACGAATGATCTTTTAAAGACGGTCATGAAAAAGGGACGTTTCTTTTTTTGCTGAGTTTATTTACGTGTACATATCTTTGTTCGTCATCTCTCTGTTGAAACCAATCAATCATTCTATGGGGGAAGTTGTAGTGTCCCGCTTCGGTGTAAGGCTCTGATTTTCCACCAGAGGTCACAATATCCTTCTTCTTAGTTGTCTTGGTCTTGTACTGGAGTGTTCAAATAGAACAGATACACAGTGATTGTCTGAGATGGGATTTTCTCCTTCCCACCTCGGGTCTTTAGTCAAAGTTCTAAGACCACTTTTATATGCCCAGCTGCAGACTGGCAATGTTAGGGTCTAGTCTTTATCTTCTTATGGCTGCAGTCCCGGTAATGGGACCGATATGACAACAGCCAGTCCAAGTGCAGGGCGCCAAATTCAAAAAACAGAAATCTCATCATTAAAATTCCTCAAACATTCATGTGTCTTATATCATTTTATAGGTAATCTTGTTGTTAATCCCACCAAAGTGTCCGATTTCAAATAGGCTTTTCAGCGAAAGCACTACAAACGATTATGTTAGGTCACCACAAAACCACAATAAGCATAGCCATTTTTCCCAGCTAAATATAGCTTCACAAAAACCAGAATAGATCAAATTAATCACTAACCTTCGATTATTTTCATCAGATGACACTCATAGGACTTCATGTTACACAATACATGCATGTTTTGTTTGATTAAATTCATATTTATATCAAAAAATCTGAGTTTACATTGAGGCGACTAGATTCACTAGTTGCAAAAACATCAAGTGACTTTGCATAGCCACATCGTTTCAACAGAAATACTCATCATAAATATAGATGATAATACATATATACACATGGAATTATAGATATACCTCTCCTTAATGCAACCGCTGTGTCAGATTTCCCAAAAACTTTACGGAAATATTAACCATGCAATAATCTGAGACGGAGCTCAGGTGATTAGCCAAATTAGCCACCATGTTGGACTCAACAGAAACCAGAAAATACATGATAAATGTTTCCTTACCTTTGAGGAATTCATCAGAATGTAGTCCTATGAATCCCAGGTCCACAATAAATGCTTGATTTGTTCGTTCATGTCCATTATTTATGTCAAATTAGCTACTTTCGAATTGTTTACCAAAACCCTAACCAAAGTCTCAAAGCGCGACCACTATAACGTGACGAAATGTCCAAACATTCCGTTACAGTCAGTAGAAACATGGCAAACGATGAACTGAATCAATCTTTAGAATGTAGTTAACATACATCTTGAATAACGTTCCAACCGGAGAACTATAACGACTTCAATTGAGAGATGGAACACAGCTGCCTCTCACGTGAACGCGCGTGGTGAATGCATGGTTACCTCATGGGACCTCATACTAAATTCTGTCTAAAATCGACCCCCCTTCACATTAGAGTCATCAGACTTAGTTCTGTTGATTGCTGACATCTAGTGGAACCCCAAGGCAGTGCAACATCATTAATAGCTCAAGTGGATTTCTTTAGGGACTCTGGTGAATACACACAGGCTCAGATTTCTGACTTCCGGTTTTGATTTCAACTCAGGATTTTGCCTGCCAATATGAGTTCTGTTAATCTCACAGACATAATTCAAACAGTTTTAGAAACTTTAGAGTGTTTTCTATCCAATACTAATAATAATATGCAAATATTAGGAACTATGACTGAGGAGCAGGCCGTTTGATATGGGCACCTTTCATCCAAGCTACTCAATACTGCCCCTTCAGCCATAGGAAGTTATCTTCTAGTGTTGAGAGTTTCAGGGTGTCCAACCATTTCAACGTGTGGACCATGGTCTCACGTCTTCTGGTATGGTATGTTAAATCTTAGCGAGTCTTTTAAGCACTCTGGTCGGAAAGGGTAGTTCCATCACACTGACACACTATTCTGACCTAATTCGGAGGGTGGCTACTTAATGTGCAAAGGACGTGAAAAAACATGCCCATCTCATTAGAAAACAAAAATCACATTCATATCTTAGCAAAAATAGTTTCATCGTTGTATTATAGTATTATCGTCATATTGGATGGAAACTTGACAGGGGGTTTCCTTCCTCAGTTACAGTATTTGGTTCATAAAGTTTTCAATAACATCACAAAATGACAAGCAACATGACATGATTATTCTTTAGATCCCCACGGACCATTCCTAACATTTCTATCTTAAAAATATTGTTCCAGTATTCACTTTTTCGGTGTTATACACTGCTCAAAAAAATAAAGGGAACACTTAAACAACACAATGTAACTCCAAGTCAATCACACTTCTGTGAAATCAAACTGTCCACTTAGGAAGCAACACTGATTGACAATAAATTTCACATGCTGTTGTGCAAATGGAATAGACAAAAGGTGGAAATTATAGGCAATTAGCAAGACACCCCCAATAAAGGAGTGGTTCTGCAGGTGGTGACCACAGACCACTTCTCAGTTCCTATGCTTCCTGGCTGATGTTTTGGTCACTTTTGAATGCTGGCGGTGCTTTCACTCTAGTGGTAGCATGAGACGGAGTCTACAACCCACACAAGTAGCTCAGGTAGTGCAGCTCATCCAGGATGGCACATCAATGCGAGCTGTGGCAAGAAGGTTTGCTGTGTCTGTCAGCGTAGTGTCCAGAGCATGGAGGCGCTACCAGGAGACAGGCCAGTACATCAGGAGACGTGGAGGAGGCCGTAGGAGGGCAACAACCCAGCAGCAAGGACCGCTACCTCCGCCTTTGTGCAAGGAGGAGCACTGCCAGAGCCCTGCAAAATGACCTCCAGCAGGCCACAAATGTGCATGTGTCTGCTCAAACAGTCAGAAACAGACTCCATGAGTGTGGTATGAGGGCCCGACGTCCACAGAACTGAGAAGTGGACACTCTGGACACTACGCTGACAGACACAGCAAACCTTCTTGCCACAGCTCGCATTGATGTGCCATCCTGGATGAGCTGCACTACCTGAGCYACTTGTGTGGGTTGTAGACTCCGTCTCATGCTACCACTAGAGTGAAAGCACCGCCAGCATTCAAAAGTGACCAAAACATCAGCCAGGAAGCATAGGAACTGAGAAGTGGTCTGTGGTCACCACCTGCAGAACCACTCCTTTATTGGGGGTGTCTTGCTAATTGCCTATAATTTCCACCTTTTGTCTATTCCATTTGCACAACAGCATGTGAAATTTATTGTCAATCAGTGTTGCTTCCTAAGTGGACAGTTTGATTTCACAGAAGTGTGATTGACTTGGAGTTACATTGTGTTGTTTAAGTGTTCCCTTTATTTTTTTGAGCAGTGTAGTTTTGGCAGCAAAAGTCTTCTGGGGGACAAAGGCATACTTTAGGTTCATACTGAAGAGCAGGAGGGAGATTCCCCTCCTCCCTAATTTATGACAGAGTGATAAGGTGTCAAAACTGGCCCAGCCCTCCCCCTTCCTCTTCTGTGGGTGAGAGGGGTCTGGTCATTGTCAGGCATTTGCCAAGCTGATCTGAGGCCTTGGATCCTCAGCAAGGAGAGTTAAGTCGGGATGCCACCGGGGTGCAAACAAAGTCGGGAGAAGAGGAATATTGGGACAGGGACACAGAAAGGTGGATTTCTGAGGAGGAATGGAGGAGGAAAAATAGGAAAAAGGGGTAGAAGAGAATGAGGTTGGATTTGAGTTTGAGGCAGATGCCAATAAAAATGGAGATGGGCTGTTGAAGAGGATTGGTGTCAAGTGCGGTGTCAAGTGCAAACAGAGTGAGTCGTGAGCCAGACCGAGTTCTGGAGGTGAAATAGAAGTGAATGAGGGTGAGTTAAGTAAGGTGGAAGATGTGGTGAAGAGCTCGGGAACCCGAGCCTGGCATCAATGGTCATGATAAAGAAGAGTCTGGTCCAGTAGGAGTGACATTTTTGGAGAAAGGGGATCCTTGCCTTTTGGCAGATCCATGTGTGGTTTCAGGGTGGGTGGGAAAGGAGTTGGGTGAAGTTGAATCAGTGAAGGTAACCTGTAGTGGACTTGTGATATTTATTTGTACTTCTTCTGACCAGAGGGAGCGGGCTCTCCGTGTCACGCAAATTGGGTCAAGATCTGTTTCTTGCTTTGCTCTAACAGGGCACTATTGAAAGGAGTGATTTCTGGGGTAGCGTTAATTTTGTAGGTGGAGCAATTTAAGTTGAAGATTCCTGGTGTTTGTGATGCCCGCCGTATGCTGTGACGCAGACCCAGTAAACAGAGGAGTCACTGTCAGTCCTTTTGAGTTTTACGTCTTTACCCAACAAATTCATGTTAGGATATATCAGTTATCCTGTTGGAGATTTTGTGCCGAATCCATTGCACTGTTTCAGGTGCAACATTTATGGTCATGTCACAGCAGTTTGTAGGAGGGAGATTCCAAGATGTGGGAAGTGTGCAGGAGGGCATGGGATAGAGGATTGTGTAGTTTCGGTGGATAAAATTGTGTGTGTCAACTGTAGAGGTGCCAATGTTGCTGGGGATCGGAAGTGTCCGGTGCGAGAGAGGCAGTTTGTGGTGGCTAGAGTCAGAGTAGTGCAGAAGGTGTCGTATGCTGAGGCAGTGAATAAAGTAGAGAAGGATGGGTCAAGGGTAATGGATCCTGAGAGGATCCCCGTGAGTAGTACATCTGTGCCAGCACAGAGGGATAGAACAACGAGTGATATATGCTTCAGTAAGGTTTGCTTCTTAGCGTTCATAGCAATAGTTATCAACTGTACTACAGAAATGGAACGTAAATTACAGAAAATATATGTTGTGTTAGCAGCTGCAGAGAAGTATTTGGGCATAAGAGATTTGACTTGAGTTACAGGGTGTGTTGAGTGTTTGTGTCCCGTCCTCCCAGGCCTTTGGCATGGTGCAGGAGCAGATAGGGTCAAAGTAGTGGAATGGGGTAGTGGATTTGTAATGAGTGTAGGGTTAGATGGAAGGGTGTTTTATATATATATATATTTTTATCACAAAGTATAAAGAATTTATATTATAATCCAGTTGGGGGGGGCGGTAATGCAACATATTGGATTCAAACCGCCGTTACATTCCAGAGAAGAAGAAAAAAATTCAAAGAAGTAGCATTTCTTGAGGAGCAAGCGAAATAATGATGCCAAATCAGCAGTGTCTTAACTCCATCACATAATCATCCTGCTCACCTCGGAAACGTGTCTTCTCTGGGCACCAAGATTTTTAGAGCATGAGCAGTGGCCACACACAGAAAAAAGACCCCCCATTTCAACTCTGTTCTACTAGGAAAACCTTCAGCTCTCCGCTTCTTTCATCTCTCTCGCAGAACAATCTTCATGCCTGACTCCAGCTGTCCGCCTATGGTTTGGTTTAAATAGCCCACCTATTTACCTAATGCCGATGGGAACTAATTTTGTGTAGCACAAAGTGTGATACCTCAAGAAATGCCGGCGGCCATTACAGAAGCCAAACGTGAGTTCTTCTTGGGGCGGCAGGTAGCCTAGGGGTTAGCGCTGCTGGATTGAATCCCCGAGCTGACAAGGTACAGATCTGTTGTTCTGCCCGTGAGCAAGGCAGTTAACTGTTCTCTGGGCGCCGAAGATGTGGATGTTGATTAAGGCAGCCCCCCGCACCTCTCTGTTTCAGAGGGGTTGGGTTAAATGCGGAAGAAACATTTCAGTTGAATACATTCAGTTTTACAACTGACTAGGTCTTCTTCTTCCTCTATGATATATTGGTGATTTCACAATTTCATGTGCATTCCACCATTTACTATGCGGGATGTAAACAGGATTCCCCCAAAAAACTGAACTAAAATAACTTTTCTGTTAAAATAAATAAAACAGATCTGATCCCTACACAGGCTCAAGGGAAACCTGGAACCTGGTCTTCTGGCGCCAGTACCCCTTGTAAGTCTTCCGATGTAAAATTCTTGAATCCCAAAAACGTTCCTGCTGCAGCCACAATAATGTCTAGTTTCTTCGATTTCTTTGAGACTTGTGCTGTACAGTATATATAACTGTGGCAATGGACGCAACAAAATCCACCTTTTTAACACACAGGCCAAACGTGAGTTAGCTTGGGGGTGTGATTTAATGTGGGTATTTTGTGGGTGTGTCTTTGCCTCCACCAAGACAAACCCATCTGTCAGAACCTTGCCCACACAGCTGTTTCTCCCCACTCCATCACAACAAACAAACCTCCTGCAGGTTGAGTTCAATAACTACAGGCATATGTATGGTAAGATGCCGGAGGAGGCTTTGAATAGGTTAGTAGCCTACAGAGTAATATGAGAATAATGCAATTGCAAAATGTAGTGTTTTGATAACTTTCAAATATAGTAACAGGTCCATGTAGAATAAATAACCCTTTACATAATATCATAGAAGCAGTGTTCTGTAATATAACAATTTGCAGCTTTCACCTTTCATTGTCATTCCCAGCCGATACAGATACTATTGGTATTTTGTCTGGTGGTAATGGGACTAGTGTACACTGGCAAACATGTCAGAGTGGTCATACCTTCCTGTGTGGTGTCCCGTATACATCAGGAGTTCCCTAATCCTGTTGAACAATACACTGGGTTTCTCCCTCCCCATATTGACTGATAACATTCAATTCAAGTGTCTAGTAAAAAATGTATGCCGAGTGGCAGGTCTCTCTCCATTTAGATTCATCAGTGTCAAGCACCTCTGTCAGTCTGGACTTCATCACATCATCTTGCATGTCTCCATCTGCTGGCTCCATACATGTTTCTGTGAACAAATACACACATAGTCATGGTTCTATTACCAATGGCAGTTAGGATAGGTAATATCTGACACAAACAGGTACTATGTTGAAGCTTGTACAGGACAGATAAAAACCTACCCAATTATGGTCTCCCCATCAAACGACAGAGGCTGGAGTCTGGGAAAAGCCTATCCAGTCATCTCCATCTGTACAAATAGGCAGAGTTGAGGCAGAGTCATCAGTGACACATGGAATGAAAAGGGTTTTGCAAATACTGGACATTTCTCCTGCACTGTATTCTTAGCAATCACCTTCAGTCCCACATTGTGGATGTGTTAAGTGCCAGGTCTCTCTCCATTCAGAGACGTCAGTATCAAGCCTGTCTGCCGGTCAGGACTCCATCACTACATCTTGCTAGTCTCCAAGTGCTGGCTCCATAGATGCATCTGTGAACGCATTCTGTACACAGTCACTGTTCTATTACCAATGGCAGTTCGGATTAGTGATATCTGACAAACAAACATATACTAAGTTTTAACAGGTCAGACTAAACCTACTTAATTCAGGTCTCCCCATCAACGACCCAATGGTCATTAGGTAGGTTTAATGAGCAGGCAAGAGGTGAGATTGGAGATAAGGTCTTTGCCAGCGGCCCATTGTAGTTCAGTAGTGAGTCCAAAGTCAGAACCTTTGTACTTTAGAAATAGCTGGTGGTGAAAGGAAGAGGTCAAGCCAAAGAACCTTCCCCTTGTTTACCTAATCAGATAGACGTGCTCTTGAAGGGCCATGATGGTTAAAAGTTAACAACGGTTCAAATAAAGAAGAGGCTCAGTCCCGGAGGACCAGAGGTCAGGTTCAAATGAGTTTTTACAGTTTGAATGAATAAGTCAAAGATCATGTAGCAGCTGACCTCCATCTCCATGAAGAGGAAGAACACCTATTCCTTATTTACAACAACTTATTGCTCCTATTTACATTCATGATTTTCAGAGTGGGTTAACTTTGACTTTAGGGTCGTTGAGTATTTGGGTCAAGTGGAGCAGTGTGTTCCGCCCTGGAAATGCTATAATAAGCCCAGTGTTTGGCACTGGAATGGGTTCATAACCGCAGCTGAACCTGTGAAGTCTTAACTGGGGTTAATAGCTTGTTGCCCTCTTTAATGTGTCTCATTCAGACTAGCCCACTGCTGCAGGCCACACACACATGCACGCATGCATGCACAAACACACATACACTTAGTGGCGGCCGTCATTCAGGGCAGGTGGGGCAGAGCCTGTTTGGGCTTGCCTGTTTTGCATGTTATTTTGGCATTAATACACGTTCCATATCAGTTTGTAAACAATGTAAAAAAAATCATATGTTTCATTGAGTTAATAAAGCCGCATACAAACATGGTCTCTTTTTTGTTTTCTTGAGTAAGCAGCTCCAAAATGGTGGTGGGGCAAGTCAGCAGAAAATATGGAGTGTTGCGCCGTGATTGGCTCAGTGTTCTGTCACTCATGGGGACTTTAGTCACTGCCAAGTGTAAGAGGAGACCTTGAAAATTCTAGCCCATCCAAGAAGGCTAAAGGTCATTGTCTACAGATAAAATTACGTCAAATCATGTTATCTGTTCAGTAGCTTTGATTGGACTGCGATTAATCTGTGATTAAGGGGCTCTTTTCCAAGTTTAAAATGATAAACATTCAACATTGGCCATGCTGTCAATGAAGCATGATTTGTGCCACCCTCAAAACAACTGATAACTTGACTTCAGTGAGTTCAAGACATCTGGGAAGTTGGGAATAAACGAGCTCCGACTGGGAAAATACGCTTTGAGTGGTTATCCAACTCGGAATTGTAAATCCGTCCTCCAGTTGTTTTGAATGCATGTTACAGCAGACACTGTAACCTGAGCCATCCGATTGGCCAGTGTTAGACCTATAGTGCACTTGATTTTCTCTCTGGGTACGCCGGGAAGTCAGAGTTTGTGCCTTCAGACACAGAAAATGGTTAAAAACTGCAACAGTTCGTCTACCCGGCGTGCAGGGCAGCTGAATTGGGTGCACCCACTGCCAACAGCCCGAGACAAATAAAAAATAGGAACACAATGCTTTATTGTAGGGTTTTTACAGAAACGTTTGGCGATCGGCTAGGAATGCCTTGAATATTGTGGTGGTGAATTTCTTTACTATCAAATGAGGAGAGACAAACTTATCACACAAGTCAGAGTTATACTTAAACAAAATCTTTATTTACTTATTAATAAGGGAGCAGGTCAATACAACACACACATATAAAGTGAATCGATTGAGTGCTCTACGTTCATGATGGCTGGTCGATGAATCACACTCAGATGATTTGTTGAGAGCCCCTAAGACAAAAGTACAAAAGTATTTAATAGCCAAGATACATCCCCTTCAGGCTACATGACAAACAACAGATGTATGGAATGGGTCACAAGGTTAAGATTAGTATGAAAGATACTTATAATTCACAGCAAACAGTATCTCATTGTGTAGAGACCAGGGTCTGGCATTGGGGTCATCTCTCCCTGGTACCTTATAGAACAGAAACATTAACTCATGCTCTGGAATGCTGTATCACCCAAAGACATCGTAAATCTTCCAGAGGCGCATCCTCAGTAGAACACACACAGATGCGCATTCTAACAACACCCTATTCTGTTGCATAAAACAACCATTTGATGCAATAACAGCATTATAACATATCTTGTAATTTCTGTTCTGACATTCCCCTATTTTGAGAGTCCTCTCAACTTAAAAGAAAATTACAAGATTTAAAAACATTCATTCACATGTAGAAAATGAATACATTTTTTCATAAACTAAGAAGCATAAAAGCAATAACTCATTGTATGGATTCATGCATAGGCTGCTATAGCACTGGCTCAGCCTCGTCCCAAGAAACTTAGCACTGCCTCCCATTTCAACCTCTAGCATTCTAGCAATTTGACTGGGGAGGTCATGATACACAGTCACCTGCACAAACCCATGAAGAAAATCAAAAGATGCATACAGTTAATGAGATTCAAAGCTATATCTTCATAGACAGTGAAAAGCACATATTTAATGCATAATGCAGTGCATGCAACAATGGAGTTTAATAAAATAAGTTTTAGCTATCTATCACACTCCAATGGATCAGCATGGTGGAAATAACTTTTTCCACCCCAGAAACTAAAATTAGCATATCTTGTTGGACAAATGATGGTTTAAGTAAAATGTATTCCGTTGGTGCCTAATGAACATGACCCAAGACAAGCATCATGATTCCACCACTTATAAGGCAACTCCTATAGTCTCTATGTGCCATTAACACCATACCTGCTATAGTTCCTGAGCATTATCACTATCATCAAAAATGTAATTTGGTAATTGAAATAAGATTTGGATCAGTTTCACTCTCCCCAATTACCAATCAATCCATCAGTTTTAAAAATCATTCCGTTTCCAAATCATAATCAAAACCCAATTAATTATCCAACCCAAATTTACAATGACATTGCTCAGTGATTTAAATTGGTCCTATCACTCAAAGTCAAAACCCCTCAATTTAACACACATCAACATTGGCAGAATGTACATTTATGTTAACATCCAGTATAATTATCCTATAATTTTACTATTATTTTTCTTTTCACGATTATAATACAGATCAGTATCTTAATGCATTCTTAATCTAAATTACTATAATTTTGTATAGTGTGTAGACCTCTACAATCAACCTGATACCCCAAAATAAACCATTTTAGACAAGTCTAAATACATTTTGGGCATAGTTGACTAACCCCCCCCCCCTCCCCCCTTCTGGCACTCATTGTCTTCTTCAGATAGCTTTACAGTTCAAAGTGGATGGCCCATGATAATGTCCCAATTTCAATGTCTCACCTTTACCACCCATTATGTCTTGTCCATTTGTCAACCAGTATATCATTAACATAAGAGAAGTTTGTAACAGATTTCTCCCTCCTGTCACACTCCTGAGAGAAAAGACATGAGAGAAAAGCAGTTGATAGTGCCGATTGGACACTGCATACAGGTTGCTGGCTCAGGACTCAGGTCTCTTGGTAGAAGTGGTGCGGACAGGGCCGTATTGAACGCCTTTGTCACTTTTCTTCAGCCAGTTCGAGGGGGTTATGAGTTACACACACTGTTCGGTCCAATTATCTCTTACATGCATTAAGACACCGACTGACGTCACCTTTCACGATAACCTCGAGAGGACAGATCAGAACAACAGGATGTTCAGTTCATTTTGATTCAGGAAATCCAGACAATAATTAACTATAAGATAAATTATTACTTTGACCAATTATTCTTAATACCAATGTCTAAACATATGTCAAAGATAATAACAACACAGTCTATTGATATTTTTTTTCTCCAAATTGGCTTATACTCCCCATCACACTGTCAACTTCATTGCAGGATCAGGAAGTTAGACCTATAACCCATCGGGAGAAATCCCAACAATCCAGCAGACCTAATCTGGTGAGATTTGTATCAAAACAGAACTGAACAAACAACACAACAATACACACCTTCACATATCACTCAATACACTCCTACATATCATTCAAGGTGTGTAAACTTCAATCTAAAACCTCAGAGGACTGTTACCTCAACCATTTTTACACATGACTGCCAATGTGAGAAATGTGTAAAAAAAAACACTACTACTGGTCAGAAAATAAAACAAAAGAATTTAAAACAACAAAATCGAATTAGAATCACAACCCTTAAGAACGCCATAAAGAAAATAATTGTACACATACGGTCATAGTAAAATAGACTTAAAACTTCTTCTGGCTGCAAGCCCGACGTCGGTACACTTATGACAACAGCCAGCTCAAGTGCAGGGCGCGAAATTCAAAATATATTTGTTAGAAATATTTAACTTTCACACATTAACAAGTCCAATACAGCATTTGAAAGATAAACATCTTGTGAATCCAGCCAACATGTCCAATTTTTAAAATGTTTTACAGCGAAAACACCACGTATATTTATGTTAGCTCACCACCAAAGACAAAAAAGGACAGACATTTTTCACAGCACAGGTAGCATGCACAAAACCAACATAACTAACCAAGATCCAACCAAACTAACCAAGAAACAACTTCATCAGATGACAGTCCTATAACATGTTACACAATAAATCTATGTTTTGTTCGAAAAATGTGCATATTTGAGGTATAAATCAGTTTTACATTGCTGCTACNTTAGAAATATTTAACTTTCACACATTAACAAGTCCAATACAGCATTTGAAAGATAAACATCTTGTGAATCCAGCCAACATGTCCAATTTTTAAAATGTTTTACAGCGAAAACACCACGTATATTTATGTTAGCTCACCACCAAAGACAAAAAAGGACAGACATTTTTCACAGCACAGGTAGCATGCACAAAACCAACATAACTAACCAAGATCCAACCAAACTAACCAAGAAACAACTTCATCAGATGACAGTCCTATAACATGTTACACAATAAATCTATGTTTTGTTCGAAAAATGTGCATATTTGAGGTATAAATCAGTTTTACATTGCTGCTACCATCACAGCTACCGTCAGAAATAGCACCGAAGCAGCCAGAGTAATTACAGACACCAACGTCAAATACCTAAATACTCATCATAAAACATTTCTGAAAAATACATGGTGTACAGCAAATGAAAGACAGGCATCTTGTGATTCCAGCCAATATTTCCGATTTATTAAGTGTCTTACAGCGAAAACACAATATAGCATTATATTAGCTTACCACAATAGCCAGAAACACAAGCCATTTCCCAGCAGCAAAAGTTAGCGATCGTAACAAACCAGCAAAAGATATATAATTTTTGACTAACCTTGATAAGCTTCATCAGATGACAGTCCTATAACATCAGGTTATACATACACTTATGTTTTGTTCGAAAATGTGCATATTTAGAGCTGAAATCAGTGGTTATACATTGTGCTAACGTAGCATCTTTTTCCCACAACGTCCGCATATTTATCTGACACTCACATATTCTGACCAAATAACTATTTATAAACATGACTAAAAAATACATGTTGTATAGGAAATGATAGATACACTAGTTCTTAATGCAATCGCAGTGTTAGAATTCTAAAAATAACTTCATTACGACATAAGGCTTACGTTATGGCGAGATAGTGCCCAAAACCTGGGCGCAAAACTAATAGTACACAGTTCGACAGATATATGAAATAGCATCATAAAATGGGTCCTACTTTTGATGAGCTTCCATCAGAATGTTGTACAAGGGGTCCTTTGTCCARAACAATCGTTGTTTGGATTTAGAACGTCCTCTTCTCCAGTCAATTAGCACAGAAAGCTAGCAAAGTGGGGCGAAGCTCTCCTTCCTGAACATACGCAAACAAAGCAACACGCCTAACGTCCCGAAAAAAATTCAATAATCTAATAAAACTATATTGAAAAAACATACTTTACGATGATATTGTCACATGTATCAAATAAAATCAAAGCCGGAGATAGTAGTCGCCTATAACGACAGCTTTCCAGAAGGCAATTCCAGGTCCATCCTCGCGCTGTCCAGAAAACAGGAAATGGGTGACACGTCATTCCAAGAGGATTTATTCCACCTCAGACCAAGATAAACACTCCATTTCTTCTCTCACTGCCTCTTGACATCTAGTGGAAGGTGTATGACGTGCATGTATACTAATACGTATCATGCCCATTTATAGGCAGGCCCTAGAACAGAGCATCGTTTTCAGACTTTCCACTTCCTGGTCAGGAAGTTTGCTGCCAAATGAGTTCTGTTTTACTCACAGATATAATTCAAACGGTTTTAGAAACTAGAGAGTGTTTTCTATCCAATAGTAATAATAATATGCATATTGTACGAGCAAGAATTGAGTACGAGGCCGTTTGAAATGGGCACCTTTTATCAGAGCTACTCAATACTGCTCCTGCAGCCCAAACAGGTTAAGACAGCCTACCCTTAGTTAAAGGCAATGACCTCTCCATCTTCCCGTTGGTTCAAATCACAAATATGGCTAAGAACTATAAACTTCATCATAATTATCAATATTACAAATGACCTTCAAATCATTATCGAAATAGCTTTCCAGTGAGGGTGATCAAACCACACTGGAAAGTCAGGTCAGATGCCATACAAACCCTTCAATGAAGTGTTTCTTACTATATTAGACTGATTAATGAAAAACAGTCAAACATTTAATACATGTAATTTCCCAGGTTTCCAGTACATTTCTTTATCAAAAGAATTCACGTGTTTAATTAAAACTCAGAAAATAGAAACTTCAGAAGATTCCCTGTGCTTGCATGCCCCTTTAAGATACCTCGGCACTAAGACAAATGGAAAACTCACTAAACCCAAATGAAATAGAACACTTACAATAAAATCAAACATAGTATTTTAAAAACACCAACAAATAGTTATAACAAGAGTGTTGTGTGTGGGTATTTGCAAACCTTAAGGTAAAAACAAACAAAAATGCCCAGGCCTTATTTAATTTGGTAGTTTATGGCCTCAATCTCACTCACTGCTCTCCCCAAGACCACAGCCCCAGGAAACATTTCAAAGAGAGACAATGAAACCCCAATTTTTCCAGAAAAAAACACAAAACATTTTGTTAGCATTCACTATACTACACCGATTCAGCAACCCAAAAGTTTTACGGGAAGTCCACTGTACTCCCTCAAATCATTAATCGTTTTAATCTACCACAACATTTATGTGCGCTTAATTTAGCATGTGCTACCCTTAGACACGGCAACATGTATCTCGCCACCGAGTCTAACAATTCACTCCCATATTATATTATATGACTGGTCTCTCTTTTCCATAACCATATACCACATGAACCCTTTGGAACCTCCTCCATATCCTCCTCCTCTGGATCATCCAGATGGTCATTGCAAACTTCAGACGGCCTGGACATGCGCTGGCTTGAGCAGGGGAGGACCTTGCGTGCGCTGCAGAGATTTTAATCCATGACGGCGTAGTGTGTTACTAATGGTTTTCTTTGAGACTGTGGGTCCCAGCTCTCTTCAGGTCATTGACCAGGTCCTGCCGTGTAGTTCTGGGCTGATCCCTCACCCCTCATGATCATTGATGCCCACGAGGTGATATCTTGCATGGAGCCCCAGTCCGAGGGTGATTGACCGTCATCTTGAACTTCTCCATTTTCTAATAATTGCGCCAACAGTTTGTTGCTTTCTCACCAAGCTGCTTGCCTATTGTCCTGTAGCTCGTCCCAGCCTTGTGCAGGTCTACAATTTTATCCCTGATGTCCTTACACAGCTCTCTGGTCTTGGCCATTGTGGAGAGGTTGGGAGTCTTTTGATTTGAGCGTGTGGACAGGTGTCTTTCATACAGGTAACGAGTTCAAACAGGTGCAGTTAATACAGGTAATGAGTGGAGAACAGGAGGGCTTCTTAAAGAAAAACTAACAGGTCTGTGAGAGCGGAATTCTTACTGGTTGGTAGGTGATCAAATACTATTGTCATGCAATAAAATGCAAATTAATTACTTAAAAATCATACAATGTGATTTTCTGGATTTTTGTTTTAGATTCCGTCTCTCACAGTTGAAGTTTACCTATGATAAAATTACAGACCTCTACATAGCATGTGAATAGTAAGCGTAGGAAACACCATGCAAAATCCGGCAGTGTATCAAATACTTGTTCTCCCCACTGTATA
>NC_036838.1:47345114-47473353 GCF_002910315.2 Salvelinus sp. IW2-2015
AGATTATTTAGGCTAAAAACAACCTGAGGATTGAATATAAACATCGTTTGACATGTTTTTATGAACTTTACGGATACAATTTGGATTTTTTTGTCTTCCTGTTTTGACTGCGTTTGAGCCTGTGGATTACTGAGAAAAACGTGCGAACAAAACAGAGTTTTTGGCTGGTTACTGGCTGGTTACTGTTTGTAATGATTTGTCTAGTGGGCTATGTTCTCAAATAATCGTAAGGTATGCTTTCGCCGTAAAGCATTTTTTAAATCTGACACCGTGGTTTGATTCACAAGAAGTTAATCTTTAAACCTATGTAAAATATGTTTGTTTTCTGAATTTTGATAATGAGTATTTCTGTATTTGAATTTGGCGCCCAGCAGTTTCACTTGCTGTTGAAGAGGTGGGACGCTAACGTCTCACGTACCCAAGAGAGGGTAATGAAACACTATATTATCTGAGTGTGTTATAGTAGGATTCTTCCTTCTGGGAATGATGGAAGTCCTCTACAGTATATATGTTAAGAGAGACGTAGGAGATCACATCTCAAACAACTTTTTAAATGCCTGGGATCAAATATCACTGATTCCTTACGCTGAGAAATTGACTGCATTTGAGAAAGAAAAAGTATTACATTTAGAGGGGTAACAAGAAAAATCTAAGGCGAAAACAGCTATTACATAGGTTGCTTGACATTGGTTTAGTAACGATACCAGGATAATATACAGTGGGGAGAACAAGTATTTGATACACTGCCGGTTTTTGCAGGTTTCCTACTTACAAAGCATGTAGAGGTCTGTCATTTTTATCATAGGGACACTTCAACTGTGAGAGACGGAATCTAAAACAAAAATCCAGAAAATCACATTGTATGATTTTTAAGTAATTCCTTTGCATTTTATGCATGACATAAGTATTTGATACATCAGAAAAGCAGAACTTATATTTGGTACAGAAACCTTTGTTTGCAATTACAGAGATCATACATTTCCTGTAGTTCTTGACCAGGTTTGCACACACTGCAACAGGGATTTTGGCCACTCCTCCATACAGACCTTCTCCAGATCCTTCAATTCGGGGCTGTCGCTGGGCAATACGGAATTTCAGCTCCCTCCAAAGATTTCTATTGGGTTCAGGTCTGGAGACTGGCTAACCACTCCAGGACTTGAGATGCTCTTACGGAGCCACTCCTTAGTTTCCCTGGCTGTGTGTGCGGTCATTGTCATGCTGGAAGACCCACCACGACCCATCTTCAATGCTCTTACTGAGGGAAGGAGGTTGTTGGCCAAGATCTCGCGATACATGGCCCCATCCATCCTCCCCTCAATACGGTGCAGTCGTCCTGTCCCCTTTCAGAAAAGCAGCCCCAAAGAATGATGTTTCCACCTCCATGCTTCACGTTGGGATGGGTTCTTGGGTTGTACTCATCCTTCTTCTTCCTCCAAACACAGCGAGTGGAGTTTAGACCAAAAAGTTATATTTGTCTCATCAGACCACATGACCTTCTCCCATTCCTCCTCTGCGATCATCCAGATGGTCATTGGCAAACTTCAGACGGGCCTGGACATGCGCTGGCTTGAGCAGGGGGACCTTGCGTGCGCTGCAGGATTTTAATCCATGACGGCGTAGTGTGTTACTAATGGTTTTCTTTTGAGACTGTGGTCCCAGCTCTCTTCAGGTCATTGACCAGGTCCTGCCGTGTAGTTCTGGGCTGATCCCTCACCTTCCTCATGATCATTGATGCCCCACGAGGTGATATCTTGCATGGAGCCCCAGTCGAGGGTGATTGACCGTCATCTTGAACTTCTTCCATTTTCTAATAATTGCGCCAACAGTTGTTGCTTTCTCACCAACTGCTTGCCTATTGTCTGTAGCTCGTCCCAGCCTTGTGCAGGTCTACAATTTTATCCCTGATGTCCTTACACAGCTCTCTGGTCTTGGCCATTGTGGAGAGGTTGGAGTCTGTTTGATTGAGCGTGTGGACAGGTGTCTTTCATACAGGTAACGAGTTCAAACAGGTGCAGTTAATACAGGTAATGAGTGAGAACAGGAGGGCTTCTTAAAGAAAAACTAACAGGTCTGTGAGAGCCGGAATTCTTTACTGGTTGGTAGGTGATCAAATACTTATGTCATGCAATAAAATGCAAATTAATTACTTAAAAATCATACAATGTGATTTTTCTGGATTTTTTGTTTTAGATTCCGTCTCTCACAGTTGAAGTTTACCTATGATAAAAATTACAGACCTTACATGCTTTTGTAAAAAGTTAGGATAATATTTCAACCGGACAATAACGTCGTCAATTTAAAAGGTAAACAAGAAACGCACTCTCTCGGTCTCGCGCATGAAACATTTCTGTGACACTTTAGGGTCCACTCATTCAGACTGCTCTTACTTCCTAATTTTTCAGAATACAAGCCTGAAACAATTTCTAAAGACTGTTGACATCTAGTGGAAGGCATAGAAACGGCAATTTTAGTCCTAAGTCAATGGATACTGTAATGGCATTGAATAGAAAACTACAAAACCAAAAAAAATAAACTTCCTGAATGGATTTATCTCAGGTTTTTCGCCTGCCAAATCAGTTCTGTTATACTCACAGACACTATTTTAACTTCTTATGGCTGGGGGGCAGTATTGAGTAGCTTCGATGAATAAKTTGCCCAAAGTAAACGGCCTGATCCTCAGTCTCAGTTGCTAATATATGCATATTATTAGTAGTATTGGATAGAAAACACTCTGAAGTTTCTAAAACTGTTTGAATGATGT
This sequence comes from Salvelinus sp. IW2-2015, assembly GCF_002910315.2. Lineage (NCBI taxonomy): Eukaryota > Metazoa > Chordata > Actinopteri > Salmoniformes > Salmonidae > Salvelinus > Salvelinus sp. IW2-2015. The sequence goes on from NC_036838.1 coordinate 47,347,876, forward strand.
CTGTGAGTATAACAGAACTCATATGGCAGGCAAAAACCGGAGAAAAAATCCAAACAGGAAGTGAGAATTCGGAGACTGGTCAATGTTCAACTCATCGCCTATTCAATTCCCTGTAAGATATGGATCTGTTTGCACGCCTTCCACTAGATGTCACCAGTCTGTAGAACGTGGAATGAAGCCTCTAGTGTGATCTGGGGCCGGGTGGGAGGTGTTTCAGTCATTGGTCTGGCAGAATGCCAGTTCCTGGTCAGTTCCTGGTTCCAAACAATATCGTCTTGCTTTCCATAACTTCTAGAGACACAAAGGAATTCTCCGGTTGGAACGTTATTGGATAGTTATGATAACAACATCCTGAAGATTGATTCTCTACTTAGTTTGACCAGTTTATTCGACCTGTTATATAACTTTTTTAAGTTTTCGTCCGAGTTTGCCTGCATCTGTGCGAGCGTTTGGACATGTGCACTAAACATGCTAGCAAAAGTAGCTACTTAGACATAAGTAATGGACATTATCGAACAAAACAACGATTTATTGTGGAACTAGGATTCCTGGGAGTGCATTCTGATGAAGATGATCAAAGGTAAGGGAATATTTATGATGTAATTTCGCATTTCTGTTGACTCCAACATGGCAAATGTTGATATTTTTGAGCGCCGTCTCAGATTATTTCATGGTGTGCTTTTTCAGTATAGTTTTTGGGAAATCTGACACAGCGGTTGCATTAAGAACAAGTGTATCTTTAATTCTATGTAAAACATGTAAAGTTTATGATGAGTATTTCTGTTATTTGACGTGGCTCTCTGCAATTTCTCCGGATATTTTGGAGGCATTTCTGAACATGGCGCCAATGTAAACCGAGATTTGTGGATATGAATATGCACATTATCGAACAAAACATAAATGTATTGTGTAACATGATGTCCTATGAGTGTCATCTGATGAAGATCATCAAAGGTTAGTGATTCATTTTATCTCTATTTCTGCTTTTTGTGACTACTATCTTTTGCTGCGAAAATGGCTGTGTTTTTCTGTGGCTACGTACTGAGCTAACATCATCGTTTGATGTGCTTTCGCCGTAAATCCTTTTTGAAATCAGACATGTTGGCTGGATTCACAACATGTGTAGCTTTAAGTTGGTGTCTTTCATGTGTGATTTCATGAAAGATTGATTTCTATAGTAATATATTTGAATTTGGCACGCTACATTTTTTATGGCTTTTGGCCAAGTGGGACGCTACCCGTCCCACATATCCCAGAGAAGTTAAGGTGGTCTCCAGGTCTTGGTTGGCTCGCTCTGACCGTTAGTTTGGGGATGGAATCCGGATGACAGGCTGGCCGACGACTCAATAAGGGTGCAGAATGCCTTCCAGAACTGAGACGAGAACTGAGGACCCCGATCGGAGACCATGTCTACCGGGAGTCCATAGATCCGGAAGACATGCTGCACCATAAGCTGGGCCGTCTCCTTGGCATACGATAGTTTGCGGAGAGGGATGAAATGGGCGGCCTTGGAGAACTTGTCGACTACCGTTAGAATTACATTGTTGCCATCAGATGGAGGGAGCCCAGTGACAAAGTCCAGAGATATATGAGACCAGAGACGATGAGGAACCGGTAGCGGCTGCGGGAGGCCAGAAGGTGCTTGCCGAGGAGTCTTGTTTTGAGCACACACAGTACATGCGATGACGAAGGCGGAGACGTCAGGGACCATTGTGGGCCACCAGAAACATTGTCAAAGCAAGGCTAGTGTACGACGGGACCCTGGATGACAGGTCAGCCTGGAGGAATGAGCACATTCCAGGACCCGGGACCGGACTGGGTTAGGGACAAACAGCCAGTTAACCGGGCCCCCTTCAGGTCCAGGTTGGGAGCATTGCGCCTCGCGAACCAGGTTCTCAATACCCCAGTCCACAGTGGTAGCAAGGCATGAGGTAGGGAGAATGGTTTCGGAAGTCAAGGGTGTGGCAGAGGAACTATATAGGCGGGAGAGAGCATCAGGCTTCACATTCTTAGACCCAGAACTATAGGAAATGGTAAAGTTGAATCTGGTAAACAAGAGGGCCCACCAGGCCTGCCTTGAGTTGAGGCGCTTGGCTGAATGGAGATATTCCAAGTTTTCATGGTCGGTCCAGACCAGGAATGGCTGTTCTGATCCTTCCAGCCAGTGCCTCCACTCCTCCAACGCCATCTTCATTGCCAGGAGTTCTCGGTTGCCAACATCATAGTTCCTCTCAGCAGGATTGAGACGATGGGACAGGAAGGCACAGGGATGAAGTTTCTGGTCCTGGGCAGATCGCTGGACAGGATGGCCCCCACTCCAACATCCGAAGCATCCACATACACCACAAATTGACGTGAGGGGCTCGGATGGATGAGGATGGATGCTGTTGTGAACCAATGCTTCAGGTCCACAAAGGCTTTGTCGACAGCTGGATACCATTTGAACGGTACCTTGGGGGAGGTGAGTGCTGAGAGGGGTGCCGCCAGGGTCCTAAAATCCCGAATGAAACGGCAGTAGAAGTTTGTAATCCCAAGAAACTGTTGCAACTGCACCCTGGACGTTGGTTGAGGCCAATCCACCACGGTTTTCACCTTTCCAGGATCCATCTGAACATCACCCTCAGCAATGACATATCCCAGAAAGCTGAKAGAAGAGCGGTGGAACTCACACTTCTCAGCTTCAACAAACAATTGGTTCTCCAGGAGGCACTGAAGGACCTGTCTGACATGGAGTACATGTTCTTGGGCAGATGGGGAAAAAAACAGGATGTCGTCCAGGTAGACAGACACAAACCGGTTTAGCATGTCCCGGCACATCATTGACCAAAGCCTGGAAAACAGCGGGGGCGTTGGTGAGTCCAAATGGCATGACCTGGTACTCATAATGTCCACTGGCTGTGTTGAAGGCTGTCTTCCACTCATCCCTCTCGCGTATCTGAACCAGGTGGTAGGCATTCCGAAGGTCCAACTTGGAAAACATGGTAGCCCCCTGGAGAGGTTCAAACGCAGAGGAGAGGAGAGGTAGGGGGTACCGATTTTTGACAGTGATATCGTTAAGTCCCCGGTAGTCAATGCATGGTCGTAGGGTCTTGACCTTCTTCTCCACAAAGAAAAACCCTGCACCGGCAGGAGKTGCAGAAGGACTGATGGCCCCAGTGGCCAGAGACTCCTCTATGTACTCCTCCATAGCTTTGGTCTCTGGTCCGGACAGAGAATTCAACCGACCCAGAGGTGGTGTAGTGCCTGGGGAAGGCCAATGGCACAATCTTAAGGACGGTACGGGGGAAGGGAAGTAGAACGTGCGTTACTGAACACGTCCAGGACGTTATGGTATTCAGTAGGAATAGCAGAGACATCCACAGTCTTGCTAACATCCTGAGGAGGACAACTTGGGGAAGGCTGTGCTGCTTGAAGGCAGTGGGAATGGCAAAAAAAGACTCCAACCCAGGATGGAGCTTGTGTTTCAGTCAATCACAGGATTGTGTTTTTGTAGCCAGGAAAATCCCAACACAACCGAAACATGGGGAGATGCAATGAGGAGGAACTGTATGGTCTCACTGTGGTTACCAGAAACTCGTAATTGAACGGGCACAGTACTTTGGGTGACTTCCCCTATAGTGCGGCCGTCCAGTGCCCTAGCATCCATGGGCACAGAGAGAGGCTGAGTGGGAATACCAAGCTCCGAAGCTATCGTGGCATCCATAAGACATTCATCAGCCCCAGAGTAAATGAGCACTCGGAGAGACTTGGATTGGTATCCCCACAGCACAAGAGCAAAAAGGGGTGTGCGGGTGATGGGAATTAGGGAACTCTCAGTCTGACTCACCATAGTACTGGTACCCACTAGAGACAAGGGTTTCCTAATAGGGCAGGTAGCTATAACATTTCCTGCCCCTCCACAGAACAGACAACAGTTACATACAACAGTTATTATTCATCCTCCGTGAGCTCTCCCAAACTGATAGGCCTAGTTCTTCCCAACTGCATAGGCTCAGGAGTATCCAACTTACTCGTAGATTCACGAGAGAGCACGGGTTACTTCCACTCCTCTCGGAAGAGCTGCCTTCGGAAACTTCCGGATTCAATAGGAGGTGAACGCACCATATCGGGTGCACGAGTGTGCCCGAGACCAGACCTCCTCTCACTCTTGCGTTCCCTTAAGTGTCCATCAATTTGAATGGTTAAGGCGATAAGAGAATCAAGGTTCACCGGTAGTTCCCGATCAGCTAGCTCATCCTTTACTTCCTCAGATAATCCGTGCAGAGAAGTATTGAAATGAGACTCCGGATTCCAGGCACTCTTGGCAGCCAATGTGCGAAGGTCCACCGCGTAGTCTCCCACACTACGGGAGTTTTTACGTAAGTCAAGAAGTTTGCTGGCCGCCTTTTTCCCGGATACCGGAGACTCAAAAACTTTTCTCACCTCTGCCATGAATTCCTCCAAATGAGCACAAATGTATCGTGGAAAATTGCAAGATTATGTTATAATGCTTGTATTACATTATAATGGTTGTTTTATTCGACAGAATAGAGTATTCTGTTAACTTCACTAGGGTAGGGGGCAGCATTCGGAATTTTGGATGAAAAGTGTGCCCAAATTAAACTGCCTGCTACTGTGGGGTTTTTATAAGGTTTTTTGACATGCTTAACTAACTATAAGCTAGTAGGGCTTCTTATGCATTCAAGTTTGAATTACTGACTCATGTGAACCTGCATTTTCCATTAGTCTCTACTCTTACCAGTGCTCTGTCTAACCATGAGGCCACAGCCTGAAATTGCAACAAATGTATCTGAGCATAAGATATGAACAGCAGTCTGAAATGTGTGTGTATTAAAAAGGGCGCTGTGGGCGCTGTACTGTGTGACCGAGACTGTGCTAATCTTAGAGAGACACAGGAGGGGGGTGAATCAGGGGACTGCTGACTGTGGTGTACAATAGACAATAACAGATAAACTATACACACGAAGAACATCTGTGAAGTTCTGAATAATAACCCAATTCTGAATTATGCACTATAACCCAATACTATAACACATGTGATTGAATATTAGTAACTGTTGTCCTGGGAGACTGGGTGTCTGTGTGTGTGTGCTGGAAGTAACAGTTAGCCAGATAAGAGTGCTGGGAAGCTGTGGTTAGCCTTGAGCGAGAACAGTGGCCATTGTATACAGGTGCGAATAGCTCAGACAATATTACAGGGCTGTCTGACCTCAGTCTTTGGGGTGAAGGAGCGTAATCTACACAGCAACAGCGTCGGGACATCACATGCGCTAAGGGGCCAGGACTGGCTTAAGGCGCCAACATCAACGATAGGCTGGGTAAGTCTAAACCACGCCCAGTCTCTACTCTGACAGGCCGGCTCGGAAGTGGGAACTATCTCTGTCATGAGTATATTATCATATCTTTGTCAGGAACAAGTGTCTTCTCTGTTTTCCACCCTGCGGGGTGGTGCAGTGAACCCGTATATACGAAAATTGCATTTGCCATTTATTACTTAGTTAATAAAAAGTACATAGCATACAATTAGTGACTCATTGTCATACTTGTCCTTATACCAGATTGAATTGACGCAACCCTAACACTACTCAGCCATAAAAGCTAGAATATGCATATGGACAATAGTACAAGACAATAGACAATAGTACAAAAGTACAAAGGTCTTTTATAGCCAAGATACTCCCCCTTCAGGCTATAGGACAAACAACAGATGTATGGAATGGGTCACAAGGTTAAGATTAGACAGTATCTCCTTGTGTAGAGACCAAGGTCTGGCCCTGGGGTCATCACTCCCTGGTACCTTATGGAACAGAAACATTAACTCATCGTGATCGACCGGTTGGTGACCACTGCTCTAGAAAGTGCTTCTCTTTGTGGGCTGGTATTTCTGCACTGCATCCCTGGGGAGCTGTGCGGCAGTTTAGAGGGAACATTGTTCTCAACCCCCCATGAAAGAAAAAAAAGTTTGAGAGAACCAATCAAAGCTCATGCCATTTATGTGGGAATACCGGATGTACAACAGACTCCTGTCTCCAGACCAGTATATCATAGCTCTCCCGCGCTGTGTATCACGTTAGTTACGTCAGCCAGGCTAACCCCACCCCAAATCTAATGACACAACCTTAAAATCAGTACATTTCATTTCAAACATTTATTGGTGTAAACCAATAAATGAAAAGCTAATCACCATTTACACAGCCACCTTTCACACCCATGCACTCACAGACGCGAGCACGCACACACACAATGTAAACCTACACTCTTGGATACTTTATTGCAGACCTACAAAGTATTCAGACCCTTTGACTTTTACCACATTTTGTTACATTACAGCCTTATTCTAAAATGGATTAAATCGTTTTCCCCCCTCATCAATCTACACACAATACCTCATAATAACAAAGCAAAAACATGTTTTTGAATACTTTACATAAGTATTCAGACCCTTTACTCAGTACTTTGTTGAAACACCTTTGGCAGCGATTACAGCCTCAAGTCTTCTTGGGTATGACGATACAAGCTTGGCACACCTGTATTTGGGGAGTTTCTCCCATTCTTCTCTGCTGTTCCTCTGAAAATCTGTCAGGTTAGATGGGGAGCATCGTTGCTGCACAGCAATTTTCAGGTCTCTCCAGAGATGTTCGATCAGGTTCAAGTCTGGGCTCTGGCTGGGCCACGCAAGGACATTCAGAAACTTATCCCGAAGCCACTCCTGCGTTGTCTTGGCTGTGTGCTTAGGGTCGTTGTCCTGTTAGAAGATGAATCTTCGCCCCAGTATGAGGTCCTAAGTGCTCTGGAGCAGGTTTTCAAGGATCTCTCTGTACTTTGCACCGTTCATCTTACCCTCGATCCTGACTAGTCTCCCAGTCTCCCATGATGCTGCCACCACCATGCTTCACTGTAGGGATGGTGCCAGGTTTCCTCCAGATTTGACATTTAGGCCAAAGAGTTCAATCTTCGTTTCATCAGACCAAAGAATTTTGTTTCTCATGGTATGAGAGTCCTTTTGATGCCTTTTGGCAAACTCCAAGCAGGCTGTCATGTGCCTTTTACTTCAGAGTGGGTTTCGTCTTGCCACTCTAAAGGCCTGATTGGTGGAGTGCTGCAGGGATGGTTGTCGTTCTGGAAGGTTCTCCCATCTCCACAGAGGAACTCTAGAGCTCTGGCAAAGTGACCATCGGGTTCTTGTTCACCTCCCTGACCATGGCCATTCTCACCAGATTGTTCAGTTTGGCCGGGCGGCCAGCTCTAGGAAGAGTCTTGTTGGTTCCAAACTTCTTCCATTTAAGAATGATGGAGGACCCTGTGTTTTTGGGGACCTTCAATGCTGCAGAAATGTTTTGGTACCCTTCCCCAGATCTATGGTCAATTCCTTCGACCTCATGGCTTGGTTTTTGCTCTGACATGCACTGTCAACTGTGGGACCTTATATAGACAGGTGTGTGCCTTTCGAAATCATGTCCAGTCAATTGAATTTACCTAAGGTGGACTCTAATCAAGTTGTAGAAACATCTCAAGGATGATTAATGAAAACAGGATGCACCTGGGCTCAATTTCAAATCTCATAGCAAAGGGTCTGAATACTTATGTAAATATGGTATTTCTGTTTTTAATTTTTAATACATTTGCAAAAGTGTATAAAAACCTTTTTTTTCTTTGCCATTATGGGGAATTGTGTGTAGATTGCTGAGAATATATATATATTTTTTGTCCAAATTAGAATAAGGTTGTATAACAAAATGTGGAAAAAGGGAACGGGTCTGAATACTTTCCGAATGCACTGTATGTGATTTTGTGCATTTTATTGGACATACTACGATTCAGAGCTTGATGGCACTGATAGTCCACATACTGCACTGTTAGTGGCGACCCGTCATTGCCTGTTTTGCATGTTATTTTGGCATTAATTCGTGTCACATGTCAGTTTGCAAACAATAAAAAAAAGAAGTATTGAGTTAATAAAGCTGCATAGAAATATGGTCTCTTTTTTGCTTTCTTGAGTAAGGCAGCTCCAAAATGCAGGTGTTTCAGCCTAGCTCAGTGCTTTCTGTGGTGGTGGTGGGAGGTGGGGGGGGGGGGCAACCAGCGGAAAATACAGAGCGTAGGGGTTGGTAATTTTATCTAGTTGTGCCGTGATTGGCTGATTGTTCTGTCACTCATGGGGACACTACGTCACCACAAAATCTACAGTAATAGCTAGAAAGTTCAAGTCCCCTTCCAAGGCTCAAGGTCATTGGCCAAAGATAAAATGATGTCAAATCACATTATATCTACCACAGCTTTGATTGGACTGATGTCAACATCACACTTTCAAAATCTTAGCTAGCAAGCTAGCAGTCATCATCATGAATCACTTCGACAATCTACTGGCAAATCAATTTCAATCCTTGTCATATGAAGAGAAATTATAGATAAAACATATCGGTGCTCATCGGCCATTGGACATAAACATTACAAAACAAGTTTGAAATCGAAAATTCAGCAGTGGGTGGTTTGGAAGGAATCAGTAGCTAACTGCAAGCTTTGCAAAGCAATTACTATTTTGCTTCCCCTGCTATTCGGTGGAGAGGGTGTGTAGTCCAAGTCTGGGTTTAAAGGTCTCTTTCCCAAGCTAAAAAGGATAAACATTCTCACGCACCACTACAGGCCAGAAAAGATTGTATACATTGGCCATGCTGTCAATCCAGCATGACTTCTGCCGCATTCAAAACAACCGGACACTCGGAACTTGGAAATCTCAGACTTCAGTGAGTTCAAGACAACTGGGAACTCGGACAAAAACGAACTCCGACTGGGAAAATATGTTTTGAACGATCATTCAACTCGGAATTCCAAGTCAGGAAATCGGGCCTCTTTCTAGAGCTCCGACCTGAAGATCACTGATGTCATGATTCAAGCTTGTTTTTTCCCCGATTTCCCAGTTGTCTTGAAAGCAACATAAATCCAGAAAATACCAGACTTTGATGACAAAGTTTCATGACAAAATTTGCCCACAAGACGGACTGCTGAGCTACCTTCCTGTTCAAGTGAGCACCGCACAACGGTGAGTCCAAAAATGGCTTGTATGCTGCTGCATAATTGAAGTAATATGCCAGGGAGATATGTATACTGTAGCTAAGAAAGTAATATTAAGTGTATGTTGTGTAGTAAGTTGTTAGTATCCCATGTAACACCCTAATAATTTGGTCCCTTGCCCCCTMACAATTTAGCCTACTGTTCTGACTTGGTGGTGAACATTAAGCCTATAGCCTGTTTTAGAGAAATGTCATCATCAAATATTGTAAGAGTTTTCATTGTCTACTTATATCCCCCCCTTTTTTTCACACAGTTCTGACTTGGTGTATATGGAGAATACTGTCAGAACGGCCCATGTTCTGAATTCTGTCGCTGTACATTTCAAAAGTGATGAACAAATAGTTATATCGAATACGTCCGTCTTAGCTCGTTCATTAATGTCTTAATCGAAATTACAGATTGCCTTTTATACACTCATCGTTCCCATATGCCATATTTTGTACATCTCAATTGTCAGGAGAAACCACATTTATTTAAGCAAGTCAGCCATATCAGTTGTGGGTTTTTTAAAAGGCAGTAAATGAGGCTGAATGAACTGTTTCACTGTCAGACAAGGCTCCACTGATAGCCAGGTGTAGCGGTGGTAAGGATTCACTCCATGGTGCTGAAAAGAAAGCTCCGCTGTTAGGACAGCTTTATGTAGGCCCTAACAGTTTATGGGCACCGTTTGTCACCGTTATAGTGCAATTAATGTGTTGTGTGTAGGCTTTGCTGGCATGCATCAACAAAAAAAAGAAGGAATTTGCCCCACCAAGATTTACATGCTAAATAGCCACTGTACATGGCTAAGTTTGTCTGACAGCTATGGAGACTCATCAGCCAAATGCAGTCATACCTACAGTACAGCAGGCACATAACCAGCTAGGTTGACATGAATCTCCATCATGTTAATCAAATATCATTACACTTACGCTGTTAATGCTAGTACACGTGTGCAGGCTGTATACTGTATACTATTTATACTACTATTATTTATACTAATCACTTTGCTTCCAATCTGGTGTTCATGTAAAATACCAGTCTGCATGCCCGTAGTGAACCTGACAAATGGGAATGGAATTGAATGGAAATAGAGGCCAGAGCAGATCTCAGACAAAAAATACGCTCCACCCCAGGATACATTAGCCCTGGATGATGGCTTCTAAACCCTTCACTGCGCTCTGACAGGACCAGATAAGCCCATATTGGGAAGGGTAGATGCAGGAAGTCAGTTATTCAACAAGGCATTTTAGTGCAATCCAGTGATACTGTACTTTGCAGAGATAGGCCTAATAACAGATACTCACACAATCATGTTCTGATCAAAGGTTTGCACACTCTGATCGGTAGTTTGGTATGTGATGGGTAAACCAATGTCTGAAACATGTTGTTTGCATAAATAGAGTGTTACAGGTTGATGTGAACCCATCTGGTCTCTGCTCCATCACTCTCTCCACCATTGCATGTCTCAACCCTTCAGATCAGTAACCAGAGGTATATTAGACTGGGATGTGGACCGGACTGGACTTAGGGCTCTATTCAATCCATACAGCGGAAGTTCAGCGTTACAGCGTAACTGAAATTTAAAGGCGATGTTCCTGCGTTAGTGTAGACTGCATTCATGGTAAATGCTGCATTGGCTCAATCAGAAATTGCCTTTAAATATCTATTGCGCAATCTGTAGGGTTTCAGCGATACAGATTGAATAGAGCCCTTACACTCTACTCTGAGTAGTAACATCAAATTGATTCTCCTGCTTTGATCTCATTCACTACCTGATCTTTAAATAGCAGGAGTGCCCCGCTGTGTCAGCACAACAGACCCGGTAAACAAGTCCCTCCCATGGTGCTGCTCACACCGAAGCAGCCCCATCAGCACTAAATTGTAAACAGCAAATTACCCGGGCACCACCAAAACCCGGCAGAGTCATTCTCAGATTGGATTGTTCCCACTGCCAGCCCAAGAGACTAGGGCCTTTATGGACAGGAAATGAAAAGAGCTGGGCTGAATGCATTTGAAGAGGAGAACTTTATTTACAATACATAAGGGGCTGGCTGCTGGCCAACTGCTAAGCTCTTGCTTAGTATACACCATTTATCAACAAGTCACCTCAACTTGGCTTTTCTTTCTCTTTAACAAGCAATGCAGAGCCACAGGAACTGCTTGTCAATACACTAAGTATACAAAACATGAAGAACACCAGCTCTTTCCATGACATTGACTGACCAGGTGAATCTATGTAAAAGCTATGATCCCTTATTGATGTCACTTGTAAATCCACTTCAATCAGTGTAGATGAAGGGGAGGAGACAGGTTAAATAAGGATTTTTAAGCCTTGAGATAATTGAGACATATATTGTGTGTGTGTGCCATTCAGAGGGTGAATGGGCAAGACAAAATATTTAAGTGCCTTTGAATGGGATATGATAGTAGGTGCCAGGTGTAACGGATGTGAAATGGCTAGCTAGTTAGCGGTGGTGCGCGCTAATAGCCTTTCAATCGGTGACGTCACTTGCTCTGAGACCTAGAAGTAGTGGTTCCCCTTGCTCTGCAAGGGCCGCGGCCTTTGTGGAGCAATGGGTAACGATGCTTCGTGGGTGTCAGTTGTTGATGTGTGCAGAGGGTTCCTGGTTCGCGCCCCGGGCGAGGGGACGGACTAAAGTTAAACTGTTACATTGATGCTGTTGACCCGGATCACTGGTTGCTGCGGAAAAGGAGGAGGTCGAAAGGGGGGTGAGTGTAACGGATGTGAAATGGCTAGCTAGTTAGCGGTGGTGCGTGCTAATAGCCTTTCAATTGGTGATGTCACTTGCTCTGAGACCTAGAAGTAGTGGTTCCCCTTGCTCTGCAAGGGCCGTGGCTTTTGTGGAACGATGGGTAACGATGCTTCGTGGGTGACTGTTGTTGATGTGTGCAGAAGGTCCCTGGTTCGCGCCCGGGGCGAGGGGACGGACGTAAAGTTATACTGTTACACAGGCGTACCCGTTTGTGTCAGAAACTGCAATGCTGCTGGGCCTAACACTTTCCCATGTGTATCAAGAATGGGGGTTCTTAATGTTTGGTATATATTGAAGTAGCATAACCCTTGAAGAAACACTAAAGTAACTCTCCTTTTTCATCATCATCTGCAACTCCTCAAACTATTGATTTTTTTCACAACTGCCACCAGTTTGATGCCAAAACAATACATTATATATATAAAAAAGGTTATAAAATAAAATAAAGGATATTCCATACTGAAACCCTCAACTGTAACACCAACGGTATTCACTAAATTCATGGCTTATGTTTAGGATAATGTTTTACAGCTTTGTCATTACATGTTCTATTTAAAAATAATCTTATTCAATGATTTCATATATTTTACATGTGATAAGAACACACAGAGGATCACCTGTGACATTCTGAAGCACACAAAAGGGCCACTAGATATTTTATGATCGATTACATAAAATTCTTGAAAGATACCAAAATTCTGGTAGTTTACTGGTAAACTTGGAAAGTTTCCAGTAATATCCCTTTGCAACCCTAGATGTGAGTCACCGTGCACTGCAAATAAAATGATTCTGTATTATATAGAATGATTCCTTATTATATAGAAGGCTTGAATATTTAATCTCCTTAATGCCAGGCTTCCTTCTCAAGTGTAGAGATTAACTGTGGAATCAAAGCACACCTCATTATCAGCCACAGCATGTAGCATGCTCCCAAATCCTATCAGCACAGCTCTCTCTCTCTCTCTAGTAACAAGAGTTGGGTCTGAGTGAACCTGGGTCTAAAACAGTTTTTTAAAGAATTTAAACTTCTTGTCAATAGGGGGGGCCATTTCGACTTTGTAAAAAATTCGTTCCCAAATTAAACTGCCTCGTACTCAATTCTTGCTCGTACAATATGCATATTATTATTACTATTGGATAGAAAACACTCTCTAGTTTCTAAAACCGTTTGAATTATATCTGTGAGTAAAACAGAACTCGAGTTGGAGCAATCTTCCTGTCAGGAAGTGAGAAATCTGAAATTGGGAACTCTGTTCCTGGGTCAGTTAAATAATTTGCAATTATTCTATTGGTCGACAAGCACTGCATGCGATTTCCCCTAGATGTCAGCAAGTGTTGAGAATTGAAATGGTGTTGCTAGGTAGATCTGAGGCAGTATAAATAGGCTTGGCACGAGGGGTGCACCCTTTTCATCGTTCGCCATGACGCAAGACAGACCTCAGGATGGCATTCTGAGAAGCTCACGTTATCGGCGTTAGATATATCCGGCTCTGATTTTATTCGATATAGGTGTTAGAAACATCATAACGTAGTTATTTTAAACCGAGTTATATCAGTTTATATGAGTATATTGCGATTTTCGGAATTTTCTTTGTCCTGCGTTTTGAAGAGTTGGGCATGTCTGGGCCACATAGCTAATGTTTGCTGCTAATTACACGGTTGAAGACAACATTCTACAGCCGAGCAACGATTATTATGGACAAAGGACAACTTGCCCAAGATTCTGATGGAAGCTCATCAAAAAGTAACAACTATTTATGATGTTAATTCGTTGTTCTGTTGAAAAATGAAACATTTTAAAAATCTGAAATGATGGCTGGATTCACAAGATGTGTATCTTTCATTTGGTGTCTTGGACTTGTGATTTCATGAACATTTTATTATATGATATCCCTGTGGCTTTAGGCTAGGCTATGCTAGTCAGCTTTTTTGATGGGGGGGATCCCGGATCCGGGTTTGTGACTCGTTAGAGGATAACATCCCTCTGTAGGTTCTGCTCTGTCCATCCTCTCAGGTCTCCGAAGTACCCATATACAGTAGCTCTGATCTTTTCACTGTAGGCTGCATCCTTTTAGCCCATATCTCTCCCCCCTTTCTCTCCCCTCTCTCTGGGTGTCTTATTAAAGGCGCTCTATCTAATGAGATTTAGGTCCTGGGGATTAATGGTGTGGCTAATTGATAAACACAGCCGGGGAGGATTAAAACCCCTTCATTCCCCCGACGCTGTTTGGGGCCTCAGCTGATTCATTGAAATCACAGGGATGGACACAAATATACGTTGTTATTCCTTCCACTCTTTGCTTTGCAATGTACAGAATGCTAGAACCGTGAGGGAGAAGGGCCCTTGACATTCACATTAAAACACTGAGGTCATCACCTTCAGTTAATCAATAGACTTCAAGGAAAGGGTCGTCACTGTGTCTATTCCTTCTCCTTGCCCTCCAACACAGAGAAAAGATTGAGGTCTGGATTCAATCCGTATCGCGGGAGATCCTTGCTAAAATGTTAAGGTAATTCCCAATTGATCAGTCATATGTAGTTAACGGATTTACTAACGGAGGAAGCTATTTCTGATTTCGTGCTTCTGGCAGAAGCAATCGGGCCTGAAGGTTACGGGCATGGGTAGGCTTCAGTTTTAAAATTCATGCCGATGCAGAGCTCAAGAAGGTTAGAGTGAAGCCCGCTGATGGTTGAACATGAACTAGGTAGTAGTAAGTAAGTTGCAACATTTTTAAAACATGTCTCATTTATTTTCTTAAGCACATTTCCAGTATCTAGATGAATGAAGAAAATTATTCAGATACACTTAATAATAGAACAACTATCAGCAGACATGGCTGTTTAACCCTTCCACAGTCCCAAGTCCAGAGGCAGACAGAAAGGTGTTCATCAAAGACACAGGAGAAGAGGGAGGGCTGCATTTGACATATAAAAAAAACAGGATTATAACAAAGCTGTCTTAATTCTTAAAAAACAACCCCCCCAAAAAGAAAAAATTGAAAAGATAAATTGAAACAAACGTACAGCATCTTGACCAAAATGAGAAAAGAAACACGCACACATTGAAAATAGCTGTTCCAAAATGTCTTTCAGCCTATTGAAGAGCTAGAGCAGCAACTTTTTTTGAAATGAATACTTCAAAAATAGGTATCTTACAGCATTTTCTTTTTTGAATGTTTTTTTTACAGAGTATATTCACATTCTCACCACATAAGAACAAGTGCGTTAAGTAAAACATAAAAAATAAAATACTTCATGCATCTCTCAATAGTTTTGTTGACCTAAAAATGGGAATGTTCAAGGCCAGAAAAATCCTTCTAATGCTTCTTTATCAGTGCATTCTTTCCAAGCCATTTCAAGTCTTACTGTGTTATACTATCTCACTATTCAGATCATGCCTACATAAGCTTTACAGTGTGGAAAGCAACACAAAACCGTACAGGGCAGGCAAGCATCTGAGCGTATAGGCTCCTGGACTCAGGTTCACAGAGGAAAGGCAGGCATTCTCTGTTTGTTAGAAACCCCCCACATTTTTAAAAACAGACACACATACACACATCCAATGTCAGTGTTGTGTTGACCGGATGATGGTTGGGTAAGTCTTCGATCAGCCCAGTGATGTATCACTGACAGAGGGTTGCTTTAGTAGTACTTCTCCAAAAGGAGTATAACTGATCTTAACCTACAGCCAGCCCTCGTTGTGTGGTTCTCTCATCTGTGTTGCTGCTGGGTACAGCAGTTCTTGTGACACCAGAGAGCAGAGGAGAGGGGCTCATATGAAGGTTGGGGTGGCGGAGGTTACAAGGGAGTGTGCCGCTCGAAACTTCTCCAATGGCAACCAACCCTGAGATAGCAGGAGTCCGATACAAAACACACCACAAAAGGCACTTTATAAAATGACAGTGCTTCTGTTCTAAGGAAATTCAAGTTGAGAGAGAGAAAGTGTGTCTTTCTGTACATTGTGTTCAGCGTTAAACCAAAAGGAGATGAGTTTATCATGTTCCTTTTCATCATCCAAGCCAAACGAGCGTCAGCACTCCTGTCTCTCAGAAGTGTCTCGCATCCCCAGATAGCTCGATGTCCAGTAGAGTGAGAAACAAAACACACTAAAAACTTGCCACTAAAAAAGCCAGAATAGAGTAGCAGCAGAACCTGGTGAGGTCACAGGCCGTCTTCTAGAACATTCTCTTAGGTTCCGTTCTCTCCTCACTGGTCTACTATGGGAATATCTCATGTGGTACTGCTTGGGCCCTGCCTGTGGTTTCGAGGAGCATCTGACCCCAATCCCTCCCCCCGGACCCCCTCCGTACCCCACCCACACCCCTCTCTCAGTCGTCTCCCCCGCCGTAGAGGTCTGCCAGCTTCTTGAAGCGGGGTCCCCAGTCGTTGAGGTAGTCGTAGTCCTGGTCTCCTGAGCTGGAGGAGTTGAGGGAGCTGACAGAGCCGGCCGTGGAGCCACTGCCCTCATAGTCAAACACCAGCAGGGAGTCATAGGGCGGGGCCGTGGGGTCGTTGTCCGCCGCCCTCAGACCCTGAGAGAGAGAGACAGAGAGGGTTAGTTAACACTGAGGAGAGAAAGGCAATAGTGATTATACTGATGGCATGCTTGTTGCTAAGTTTGTTATGAACTGTGCTGTTATGAACTGTGCTGTTATGAACTGTGCTGTTATGAACTGTGCTGTTATGAACTGTGCTGTCACTGTGATTGCTCCTTGGTATAGAAACTCAAACATTGGAACACTTATATAGTATTTTGAGATAAATTACTTCTGATGTCTAATAGTTAACGTACGTCGTTTATGAAGTCTCCGATGTCTCCAGGGTGGGGCAGGCTGGGTCTGACGGGGTACTGGGACTCAGCGATGATGGGCCTCTCGTCCACCCTGCGCACCCCCACTGGTTTACTGATTATGTGCTCCACAGACTCAGGCTGCTGCAGCTGGCTCAAGTCATAGTCCTGCAACACAGAGCAAGGAAGGAGACTCAGTGGGACTGTAAGAATGACTGAGGAAGTGTCTGAGTGCAATCACAGTTATTAAATATGCCATCTTCATCATCATTGTTGTCGTCGTCGTCGTCATCACCGCCATCATCTCTATGGCTGTGTTGTTAGATGAAGCCTTGTGCATGTGTAATGTGTATAACACTGACCTGGTCCTCCTCTCCTCCTCCCTCCTCGTCGTACTTCAGAATGTTGTCTCTGACGTCATCCTCTGGGTCGATCAGCAGGGGCTTGGCCTGACGCTCCTTCTCCCTGCGCTTCATCCACATCACAAACACTAGCACCAGGACTGCAACATACAACACACACCACAATACAACACACCAGGAGTTACACAACACCCCAGACAGAGGAGTGAACAGGGATATATCAGAGGTGGTGTGTGTAATGTACATGTAATGTACATGATATACAGTACCTAGTAGTATGTTTATACAGACAATGACTCCTACAGCACAGGTGTGCGTGTGCGTGTGTGCGTGTGTGTTTATAAGTGTGTATTATACTCACTAAGCAGTATGATGATACAGATGAGTATGGCTATGATGGCTCCGGTCCCCAGTCCGGAGGCAGCCACAGCTCCGGTGGTAGTACAGTCTCCGTTGTCATCACACGGACACACCTTGACCTTTATAATGGACCTGTTAGAGAGGGGCGGGTTACCGGAGTCCGACACGATGATGGGAACATCATACACCTCTGCATCCAGGTAGGGAATCCTCAGTCTCAACTGGGCATAGTCACCTGCACATAGTCACACAGACACAATGTCCAGTCACTGCTAGAAGCATATAGCAGTGGTGTAGAAATAAACAGTTGAACACTCCAGAGTTTTACTGTAGTCATCTGTGGCCATGTGAGCAGTACTGGCAGAGATACAGTACATGCAAATACATACAGAATAATACACAGGTAGTCACTGTAGCGAAATAGACATGCAGGCAGGCAATCATCTGCAGCACAATATCTCCAATCATATTTCCAACTAAAACAACAGTATATTTCCAACTAAAACAACAGTATATTTCCAACTAAAACAACAGTATATTTCCAACTAAATACTTCCAACTAAAACAACAGTATCGGACTGCCAACAGAAATGGTGTTTACATCAACATGTACAGATGACATCTTATCTATCAGGGCAGGGAGATGAATGGATGTGATCTGTCACAAAGCACACAAGTCATACGTCAACATGAGACAGAGCCATTTACTCTCTAGGAGAATAGTGACATATAAGAGCTCCTTTATACCACAGGCCATCAGCCTGAGACCACACCATGTCATCTGTCACACAGAAGCAAACACACAGGGAGCCAGCATCCACACACACATCAGACAAGATTTAGACAATATAAATCAACAGCATTTAAATTTTAACATTTCAGTCCTTTAGCAGATGCTCTTTTCGAGAGTGACTTACAGTTAGTGCATTCATCAACCACATATGGTGGGGCTCCCGAGTGGCACAGAGGTCTAAGGCACTGCATCTCAGTGCTAGAGGCGTCACTACAGACACCCTGGTTCGATTTCAGGCTGTATCACAACAAGCCTTGATTGGGAGTCCCAAAGGGCGGCGCACAATTAGCCCAGCGTCGTCCGGGTTTGGCCAGTGTAGGCTGTCATTGTAAACAAGGATTTGTTCTTAACTGACTTGCCTAGTTAAATAAAGGTAAAAAAATATACACTACCGTTCAAAGTTTGGGGTCACTTAGAAATGTCCTTGTTTTTGAAAGAAAAGCAAATTTTTTTGTCCATTAAAATAACATCAAATTGATCAGAAATACAGTGTAGACATTGTTAATGTTGTGACTGACTATTGTAGCTGGAAAGGCCTGATTTTTTTATGGAATATCTACATAGTCGTACAGAGGCCCATTATCAGCAACCATCACTCCTGTGTACCAATAGCATGTTGTGTTAGTTAATCCAAGTTTATACTTTTAAAAGGCTAATTGATCATTAGAAAAACCGTTTGCAATTATGTTAGCACAGCTGAAAACTGTTGTTCTGATTAAAGAAGCAATAAAACTGGTCTTCTTTAGACTAGTTGAGTATCTGGAGCATCGGCATTTGTGGGTTCGATTACAGGCTCAAAATGGCCAGAAACAGGACTTTCTTCTGAAAGTCGTCAGACTTTTCTTGTTCTGAGAAATGAAGACTGGCAGCTTCATTAAATAGTTTGAAAACAAAGGAGAGCCACACACTCTAGGAGCTCAGATGCAAAAATGTTATGTCCAACGTTATACCCTGATGAAGACAGCTTGGCTGTCAAAACGTTGGACATAACATTTTTGCATCTGAGCTCCTAGAGTGTGCGGCTCTCCTTTGTTTTCAAGTTTTCTACTCCGCTGGCCAGCACCTCGACCTAAATAGGTGTACGTTTCTTTTTCTTCTAGCTTCATTAAATAGTACCCGCAAAACACCAGTCTCAACATCAACAGTGAAGAGGCGACTTCCGGGATGCTGGCCTTCTAGACAGAGTTGCAAAGAAAAAGCCCTATCTCAGACTGGCCAATAAAAAGAAAAGATTAAGATGGGGAAAAAGAACACAGACATAGGAACTCTGCCTAGAAGGCCAGCATCCCGGAGTCGCCTCTTCACTGTTGACGTTGAGACTGGTGTTTTGCGGGTACTATTTAATGAAGCTGCCAGTTGAGGACTTGTGATGCGTCTGTTTCTCAAACTAGACACTAATGTACTTGTCCTCTTGCTCAGTTGTGCACCGGGGCCTCCCACTCCTCTTTCTATTCTGGTTAGTGTCAGTTTGCGCTGTTCTGCGAAGGGAGTAGTACACAGCGTTGTACGAGATCTTCAGTTTCTTGGCAATTTCTTGCATGGAATAGCCTTCATTTCTCAGAACAAGAATAGACTGACGAGTTTCAGAAGAAAGTTATTTGTTTCTGGCCATTTTGAGCCTGTAATCAAACCCACAAATGCTGATGCTCCAGATACTCTACTAGTTTAAAGAAGACCAGTTTTATTGCTTATTTAATCAGAACAACAGTTTTCAGCTGTGCTAACATAATTGCAAGTAGAGATGTTGGACTACAGAATTTGAACTATGACACACTACACCTCTAGCGGAGATCCCATGTCTTACCGCTGATCCGGGAGATGGTCCAGTTGCGTCGGACGCTGGAGGGGTAGGAGGGCAGCTCGAACACAAAGGGTCCCACATGGGGGTCAGCGTCGGCATCGGAGGCTGTGATGTTGACCTTGGAGCGGGGATTGGCGCGTTCACACAACTGGGCCTCCTTGGGCATCATCACCGGAGCATTATCATTCACATCTATCAGATGGATCTGCAGAGTACCTGTTCCACTGGCCGGGGGAGAACCTGACAGGGGGGTGCGAGGGGAGAGAGAGAGGGGGGGAGATAAGGAAGAGAAGGAAGAAGGGGAGAAAGGAAGAGAGAGACAAACAATACATTTGATGACGATAGAAACTTCATGCATATACACAGCACAGCCGCAGGAAGTAGGGGTGCCCACCCCAAAACATTTTCCCGCTGCCGTATGTTATACAGTGTCTAAAAATCACTTGACGTCAATTGAATTTAATTTGGAGTGGAGATATAGAATGAAAATAGAAGAGAGCAAAGGGACAGAGGGAGGGGAGATGAGGAAGAAACAGAGAAAGAGAAAAATGAGGGAGCTGAGAGAATATTGAGAGAGGGTTTGAGAGTGATGGAAGAATASAGCATGCATTTGTTCTAAAAGCTCCCAGTG
This sequence comes from Salvelinus sp. IW2-2015, assembly GCF_002910315.2. Classification (NCBI taxonomy): domain Eukaryota; kingdom Metazoa; phylum Chordata; class Actinopteri; order Salmoniformes; family Salmonidae; genus Salvelinus; species Salvelinus sp. IW2-2015. The sequence goes on from NC_036838.1 coordinate 47,368,440, forward strand.
ATGACAGCCATAACAAATGAAACCGCACATAAATATTTCACTCTGCGTGAGTCTGGAGCTCAGCACTCTCAGAGGACACATGAAACGACTCTACTGGAAAGCACCACATATTTCCCTTACACAGGGGCTGTTTTAAAATGCACTGAGGCGAAACAGACCCTAACCTACAATATACTCTGACAACAAACACACCATAATCTACAATATACTGTGACAACAAACACAACCTAACCTACAATATCCTATGACAACAAACACTCCCTAACCTACAGTCTATGAGACTACTATAACTTTGTATAGCCAACTGACTATCATGGAGTATTTAAGCAATAAGCCCCGCGTTGCGTCGTGCCTAAGAACAGCCCTTAGCCGTGGTATATTGACCATATATCACAAACACCTGAAGTGCCTTATTGCTATTATAAACTGTTTACCAACGTAATTAGAGCCGTAAAATAAATGTGGTATACGGTCTGATATACCACGGCTGTCAGCCAATCAGCATTCAGGGCTCGAACCACCCAGTTTATAATTTCTGCTAAGTAACTGATGCTGCACTGTCTGCATGAATGGAGTTCACCCAAGCTCATCACACTGAGGAGATCCATCTCTGTTTTCTATTACAAAGTAACGCTTTGCATGAGCTACAGATACTTTATGTAAAGGTCTATTGCCTCAGCACAGCAGAGCACACCGTTGACTGCTTGTCTGTTGTGATTGGTTCGGTGCTTTGTTGAGCTCCTTCCTTAGTGGAGCAGAATGAATAAAAGCAAAATTCAATTAAAGTGGAATATATCCCCATGTAGACTGGTGTCTGGAATCAATAGGCAATCAACAGCTTGCTTGCCTAAATTCTGTGCACTCGAGGGCAGCACACCTCATTCCCGCAAACCAATCCTTAATATCTCTGTGGTACAACACCACCTGTGCCCTCTCTCTCAAACACAGAGAGTAAGCACCTCTATTTGTAATGGGGCGATTGGTTTTAGAGTACTTCACCGATCGCTATAGCAGCTTCGACAGCACTCACCTGTGGCACATTTAGACAGATATTTCACTCCTCTCCACAGTACACAAGGGATGCATTTAGCAGGCAACATACACACTGATGCAGTACGCATGCACACATACACACATGAGGACAGACACACACACACACACACAGAATTACCACATGCACACACACTCACTTACCAGACTTACCATTGTCGGCAGCCAGGAAGGTGGCCTCATAGATGTTGTTCCTGACGTACATAGACTCCCTGTCCAGCACAGCCATGGTGGTGATCTGACCATTGGTCCTGTTGATCCTCAGCCAGTTAGCGGGGTCAGACAGCTTGGAGTACCTGCAGACACAGTAGAAACTTTTACAACATATCTAATCCCATAGTGTTAATGGCTTAATATATCCTTCAGTACAAATAGAAGTAGAATTGGTGAATACCCTGTATCTAATCTTAACTTTTCCTGTAGTCCACGATCAGCTCCTTTGTCTTGCTCACATTGAGGGAGAGGTTGTTGTCCTGGCACCACACTGCCAGTTCTCTGACCTCCTCTCTATAGGCCTCTATATCTTATCCTTGTCGGTGATCAGACCTACCACTGTTGTGTCGTCAGCAAACTTAATGATGATGTTGGAGTCGTGTTAGGCCACGCAGTCGTGGGTGAACAGGGAATACAGGAGGGGACTAAGTACACACCCCTGAGGAGCCCCAGTGTTAAGGATCAGCGTGGCAGACGTGTTGTTGCCTACTCTTACCACCTGGTGGTGGCCCGTCAGGAAGTCCAGGATCCAGTTGCAGAGGGAGGTGTTAAGTCCCAGAGTTCTTAGCTTAGTGATGCGTTTTGTGGGCACTATGGTGTTGAACACTGAGCTGTAGTCGATGAACAGCATTCTCACATCGGTGTTCCTTTGTCCATGTGAGAAAGGGAGGTGTGGAGTGCGATTGAGATTGCGTCATCAGGAAGCAGTATGGTATTCTTGCAGCTTCGTTTTGCCAGGCAAAGTTGACAGCTAACAACAAATGAAGAGCAATTTGCACAAGCTAATGACTATGTAAGTGGAGATATTAATTAGAGATACAGGAGCTTACTTTCATGCAGGTAACACTGCCACATGAATTCAAAAGTATAGGTCTATATTTGTCTCCATAAATCAAGGTAAATCAATGTGATTATTCCGTTAAAAGGCATTTGTCACAGTGTGGAGAGATGGAAAGATACACTACATGACAAAAAGTATGTGTACAGCCGCTCGTCGGACAGCTCATTCCAAAAGCATGAGCATTAAATGGAGTCTCCCCTTTGCTGCTATAAGAGCCTTTCCACTAGATGTTGAAACATTGCTGCGGGGACTTGCTTCCATTCAGCCACAAGAGCATTACTGAGGACGAGCACTGATGTTGGGTGATTAGGCCTGGCTCGCAGTCGGTGTTCCAATTCATCCCAAAGGTGTTCGATGGGGTTGAGGTCAGGGCTGTGTGCAGGCCAGTCAAGTTCTTCCACACCGATCTCGACAAACCATTTCTGTATGGACCTAGCTTTGTGATTGTGGCAATTGTCATGCTGAAACAGGAAATGGCCTTCTTCAAACTATTGCCACAAAGTTGGACGCACAATCGTCTAGAATGTCATTGAATGCTGTAGCGTTAAGATTTCCTTTCACTGGAAATAAGGGGCCTAGCCCGAACCATGAAATATAGCCCCAGACCATTATTCCTCATCCACCAAACTTTACAGTTGTCACTATGCATTCGGGCAGGTAGCGTTCTCCTGGCATCCGCCAAACCCAGATTCGTCCGTCTGACTGCCAGATGGTGAAGCGTGATTCATCAGTACAGATAACGTGTTTCCACTGCTCCAGATTCCAATGGTGGCGAGCTTTAAACCACTCCAGCCGATGCTTGGCATTGCCCATGGTGATCTTAGGCTTGTGTGTGGCTGCTCAACCATGGAAACCCATTTCATGAAGCTTCCGACTAACAGTTTTTGTGTTGACATTGCTTCCAGAGGCAGTTTGGAACTCGGTAGTAAGTGTCGCAACCAAGGACAGACGATTTTTACACTTCAGCACTTGGGGGTCCCGTTCTATGAGCTTCTGTGGCCTCTCACTTCGTGGCTAAGCCGTTGTTGCTCGTAGACATTTCCACTTCACAATAACAGAATTTACAGTTGACCGGGGCAGCTCTAGCAGGGAATTTGGTAGCATCCTACAGTATGACAGTGCCACGTTGAAAGTCACTGAGCTTTTCAGTAAGGCCATTCTACTGCCAATGTTTGTCTATGGAGATTGCATGGCTGTGTGCTCAGTTTTATACACCTGTCAGCAACAGGTGTGGCTGAAATAGCCGAATCCACTAATTTGATGGAGTGTCCACATACTTTGTATATATAGTGCAAATATAGAGACAGAGGTATAGAGAGATCAGGTGCCTGGTGGGAGGAAGTTTGATGCTGCTGCTGCTGATGATTATGATGAGTCTAATTAGAGGACACGCTGGAGGATGACACAGGTTAGCGAGTGCCAACGAGATGTGTGGGAGATTATGGCAGCTAGGCAGCTAAATCTATCTCCCGCTAATGAAACACACTCTGCCACATTTAGACTCCTGCAACCATGGAAATCCTGCACTCCAAGGGATGGAGGGAGGTAAAGACAGATAGATACATATCAATGTTTCGATTTGGTGTTCCTTCATGGGGATATCAACAACAGAATAGAAGGCAAAATAACAGGAACTTGAGAGTTAGAGAGAGTCATGCCAACAGACTTGGAAGACAGTTTGGATTTGGTGTCCCTTGACAGGTGAAACAGAGGTCTCTAGTTGGCATGAGAGGCCCTGTCATCTCTTCCCATGCCACGGTGTCACCCCAGGGGCACTCAAGCCTCTCTCTGACACCCAGCTGGCAGAGGCTGGCACAGGGAGAAGGACACACAGCTGTTGGGGAAGATCTATGATCCATCCACGCATGCCACCACTTCCCTTCAGTCTGAAAGTGAAATCAGCTGGCAAATCAGACCCTGTCCAACTCTTTCCTCTCCTCTCCTCTTCCTTCCCCTCTAGATGAGCGAGAACGAAGGGAGGAGGAGGCATGGGGCAGGAGAAAGGAAGAGGAGTCTCTTCTGGTGCGCACACACTGTAGATCCTCACGTCATCTGTCGGGCAAGGTCACTAAAGTGAATCAGCCAGTGGAGTCCAAACATGAACTGCCTGTCTGCTGCCACAACATCTCTGGAGAAGACGGGAGCGCTGACTTCTCATCAATAAAAGAGAAAGAAAGAGACTGAGAAAGGATTGAGTTAGAGAGAGAGGAAGGCGAGAGAAGAAGACGAGTTTTGTGGCTCTCAGAAGACAAAATAACAGTGAAAGAGTAAGTTCTCCATTTATGAGAAGAACTGGTGTTTTTAGAGTTTATTTGTTTGCCTGCACCGCATCAATTCTCTAACATTTCCAGATTGCCTTTGTGTACGGGTGTTAGGCTGAATTTAGAGTGGAATTGATTGGTGCTGAATCTGGGGATGGAGTGGCTAGAGTTGCTCAGTGACCTTTGACCCGGTGAGTATGTGGGAGTTCTCTCCAGGGAGGCCCACTGGGTCGATTTAGAGACAGCACCATGCCACCCCACTCAGGGAGTATGGCCCCGGATGCAAGCAATAGAGGGATCGATGAGGAGAGAGATGGAGAGAAACAGGGGTAGAGAAAGAAAGTGTGGCTGGACACACAGTCCAGCTCATTACGATTGAACCTTTTCTCTTGTCGCCAGGCAACAGGAATTTATTGGACCTTGGTTTTGGGAGCGGTTCAGTTAGGGATTGCAGTGTTTCAGCCTCACGAGAGAGCAAATCCATGCAAAATACCATCAGCATCTATTCTAAAACAGTGAACATTCAGTACCTGACAGTTTGCTGGATGAAGAGGTCAGGGTCTTGGGCAGCAAACACGGTGAGTGTGGTGCCTGCAGGGACACCCTCCTCAAAACGGATGGACTTGGGGTTGGTGGGGAAGACAGGGGATTCGTTGACGTCCTGTACGGAGATGGTGACCCCCGCTGAAGACTGGAGAGAAGACTGGATCCCACTGGCCAGGGGGGCCTTGTTAGAGACTATCACAGTCAGCATGAAGGCCCTGTTCTGCTCATAGTCCACCGGCTGGAGGAGGGTGGGGGAGAAAGATATGTAGGGAGGGAGGTTGAGAGTGAGAGAAGGCAAAGTTAAATAACAACTCAAATGCACCCATATCAATATGGAACCAAAGCACTTGGAGTTGTTTATGTAAAACAGTAAATGAGTCCCCTACCTTGACCACAGTGACCATGCCGTCGTTGTTGACAGGGTTGGTGCGGATGAGAAAGTGACCCTGGGGGTCTCCGCTGGCGATGCGGTACTGGGCAGCCCAGTTATGACTGTGGGGCTGATCCCTGTCAATCACTGTCAGGTTGGCCACCACCACATTCACACTGTTCTCTGGGACCTCCCCCGAAAACTACAGACAGAGAGAGGGTGTGAGGGAGGGAGGGAGTAAGTGAGATATTTGTAAGAATTTGGATAATAGACACACTGTTTTCATTATAGCCATTCCGTTCCTTATACTGCTGAATGTCTGTGTGGAAATATTTATTTAAACCAATGGATTTGTTCAATTAAGTGTTTATACATTTACATTTAATTCTGCGCATTTACCAATTAAGCAGTTAAATAAGTAATGCAATTAAATAGATTGCATGGACCATCTTTGGGTAACGATCTTCATTATATTCCAATCTAAAACTATAACTAACTATAGTCTCAATAAATGATAGAGGAAACTCAGCAGAAACAGCATACACAAAAACCTACTGTACAGGAATCTAGTCCAACTAACATCGCAAAGTTACATTCTGCAGCAGTCTCTTTATTAATCAAGAAACACAAACACACAACACATACTGTACACACACACACAGCTGTCATTGTCAGACAATAATCTGTGTTTCCTCTTGTGATGCGTTAACTGGTTTATGGTGTGTGACTGGCAGCTGCTGTTCCATCTAATGACTTCATCGTGGCGCTGTGGCTGCATCCAAATCCCCCTCCCCCTCTTCCTCCTTCTTGCCCCCTGTCCCCCGCAGCATCGCCACGCCGCTAAGCACAGAAAAAATGTAATATGCACATTATCTGTAGTGTGTGGGCTCCTCTATTTCATTTTCATCCCGAGCTTCAACACAGACAGGAAAAAAACTTTCCAAGCTTGTCTGACAACATTGGGAGAGAGAGGGGGTGAGCCAGAATGACATGTGGTTTTAAAAACCTTTCTAATTGGATAATGGGCTCTGGGTAGATGTCCTCACCATTGAAAGTAACAGGTGGTATGTCTGATAAGCAGCCAGAGAAAAACAGATCCCAAAGGGAACCTCCATTGGTTACTAGTTAGGGAACTGGAGCTCCCAACATGGGTTCATAAAGGCAAGAGGATAAAAGTGCAATCAGAATGCTTTAGTAAACTCCAATTCAGGTTGAATTGGAACGGAATCCATCTAGTTCAAAATTAAATAGACCCCAACCACTGAACTGCTTTTAACCACAGAGTTGGAGACTGAATTGAGAATAACTGAATAATATAAGAATTGAGCCTGGAAAAAGAGAACACTGCTGTTTCAGAGAGTAGTACTGCATTATGTTTCCCCTTTCTCACAAGAGGATCAGCAACTCAGCATGAATCTATGGGCTCTTTTAATGTTCTCAATAGAAGCATAGTATTGGTTGAAAACAACAACAGGAACAAAAAGGCAATAATGTTAGCAAGAATTGTGAATAAAAATGCCCTTAAAAACAACTCTTGAAATTCTTCTCTCTGAGTAGAATGGTGCACAGTTAAATGTGTTTTAATGGTTATTATATCCTCATTGTGATGGTAAAGGAGCCCTAGGCATTGGCAACACCAACACACTTAATTTCTGTTTTTCACGTCACACAAGTGCCACATGCAGTGGTACGTCTACTATCACTAATAGTCACACTTAGTGTTGTGCTAACAATCATGCCACTAACTGTCCTTCAGTAATACGTTTCAGTAAAACTAGTCTGTTAGACAGAGGTTCTACAGGTAAACCAGGAATAGCATGAAATCAAGGCATACTGGAATCTATCTGGCTGAGATTTTAACATATGAACCTACAGACCACAGCTCCAAACACTCACCATTATGGATGTGAATTGAAAATGTCGACAGGATTATAGAGTTTAGTTTGAGTGTAATGCACTTGATTAGATCACACCACCATAACACTAGGAGAGAGAGATTATACAGTCGCTGAATGCAGCCTAATGAGTTGTGGCAAGTACCATTGTCTTTTTGTTTTTCACATAATGACAAACATCACACTCATATTCATGCCCATGTTCTGAAATGAATAAAACATTTGTCTTTTTTCAAATTAGAAGCAATATATCTGCTTGGATTACGCCCCCGCAAGCAATTTTACTTAATTAGTGTGCTTATGTTTTCTCTCCATCTCCCATTGAGAGATGCACATTCTTTCCTGTGTCTGTCATACACAAATAATTACTGAACTGCTCCAAGTGGAGTTTGCTGTGTGGGAAGAGAAGAAAAGGGGTTGACAAACAAAGCAACAGAGAATCTGCTAGGAAAATGGAGTGTGTTTGTTTCTGTCTGTGTATGTGTGTGCCACGAGTAAAGCTGTCTGTGTGTCAAACACAGCAGTAAGACAGTAAGACAGCTGTCTCTATGACTAACATGTCCTCTCCTGTCCCCACTCCTCTTCTCTTCCTCCCTCTCCTGTCTTCTGCAGTCTACACCAACATAACCACTGTCCCTCCACAACAGAGGCCCATCCATCTGTTACTATTGGAACACACAGTTTGACACTTGTGTTCCAAACCATGTGTTCTAAACCATGTTGCCAAAGTTTGTTTCTTTCTCCTTCTTTGTCATCCTGGTTTGTTTGCTATTATAATGTGTTATCTATCTTGCAATGCCATGCGGTTCTAAACACTGAGGCAGTGAGGATACTCAACACTCTCTCTCCACCCAACACCATGTCTGATACACCAGGGCCTACAACAGCAGACAGAGGCTGTTGTGGAGAGAGTAGAGACCATGTGGAGTGGAGAGGAGTGTGGCAAGGCAGTGCATGTGTGTGTGCCTGTGGAAGTTTGAGTGTTCCCCTGTGAGAGGGGAGTGAGAGAGACAGGACAGAGTGGTCCGAGGCGAGGCGTTGTTCAGTGGGCTAGTCTGTGACAGCTGGGGCCTCTTATCAGAGCATCCGGCTGGAACTACGCTGCTGCTTGCCTGGCACACTCCTCTCTCTGCAGATGGATGGACACACAGACAGAAAGAGAAGAGAGAGGGAGAAAGAGAGAGAAAGAGAAACCAACGAAGGGAGAGACAGACTACTCCTCCCTTTTGACACACACACACACACACACAAACACACACACACACAATACGGAAGACAGGCTGCCTCCAGTGCGGATGTGTATGGGACTGGGGCCAGACGCCTGCAGGCAAACCATGGTCACCAGAAGAGCGAGGGCTTCTACCATCACCAAATAGAATGCCTATGATCATTCTCTATCCCCCCTCCCTTTCTGTCCCTCCATGTTGCTCCGTACCACTCCCCCTTAACTTCAGTAGCTTCCTCTTTCTCTCTTTCCCTTTGTCCCCTTTCTTCTCCCTATTTTTAGACCTGTTTTTCTTTGCCTACTGTTTATCTCTCCACATGTCTCTGTACCTCTCATCTGTACAGCTCTCTACCCTCCTGTCAAAGAGCCATGACCTTATGTTCTCTAAGATAGCATCAGACACATGGACTGCATCTACAGCAGAGTTGGGGCACTGCCTTGTTGAATATCCATCAGCTGATGTTATCCTGTCATGAAGACAAATGTGTGGCCCTACAGTAGAGGTCAGTCCTGGGGTGGACAGGTGACTCACCGTCCTGGCGGTCAGCTCGGGAGGGTTGTCGTTGATGTCGGTCACAGAGATGAGGGCGGTGGCCGTGTTGGACAGGCCAAAGTTCAGGTTCCCCTCCATGTCCGTGGCCTGGACGATGATGATGTACTGGGACACTTTCTGGAAAGACACATCAGATCAAGTGGGTGAATGAATAATCTTTCAGAGTATGTGGGGGCTGTAACTGCACTGTCACACCCCCTCATCTCACATAAAAGCATATATTCACACAAACAGTTTGCACCATTGCAGCATAGAAGAGGAGTATCACATTTGCAGCTCTGACACAGCACCCCTGCCAGCATTAATAGCTCTGAGCCTGACACACACACACACACACCTGTCTCTTATACACATCTAGATGTGTATAAGAGACAGCACACACACACAAGAGTGAAGGCTTAGAAAGTGAGGGAGCTATGAGCGAGAGTGAAATGCTCATCCATTACAGCCTACAAGCCCTGCTTTCAACTCTCTGAGCAGCTCTGATCATCACTCATTCTAATGGAGGTGCCGGCACTTTAAGAAGAACAACTGTGCTGCAAATATTATAGAGAGTGAATGGACATTGTTTAGCCCAGTTAGAGAGAATAGCTAGAGGCAGTGCTACAGCACCGACCGCCATTGAAAGAACAGTCAATCATGACATCTGACAGTAGAGAAGACACAGCACATTGAGTCATTGTTCTCTCCTCTCTATTTTGTCATTCTCTATCACTCACTCACTCACTCACTCACTCACTCACACACACACACACACACACACGCACGCACGCACGCACGCACGCACGCACGCACGCACGCACGCACGCACGCACGCACGCACGCACGCACGCACGCACGCACGCACGCACACACACACACACACACTTCGGCTGTCCATGGTGCTGAAGGTTCACTGTCTATCAGTGCAGCGATAGTGTCTCCCTCTCTCGCTCTCCAGTCTCCCCTGTTCTCTCCCTGTAGGCCTCTCAGAGACACCGCTCCTCTCTGCTCTCATTAATCCATCTGGCTAAACCCCCTATGGTGCTGGTGTGGAGACTGGACGTCAAGGACAGGTCAGTCAATGTGAAGAGGAGAGGAGAGGGAAGCCCATCCTAGCCTGCTGTGTCCAGCCTTCCACCATTCAGCAGCCCTGCTATCTGCTATCACTGGGCCAGTTCTGCACTGTTGAGAGCACAGCCTATAACAGCTCTGGGGTCAGGACCTGAATCCCAGAAGCATTGATGGTGGAACCCATGGGGCCATCTAGTGAACCCTGATGGACGTCAGTAAAAAGCTGGGGGAAAATCAATTCTCTCTCTCTCTCTCTCTGCTCAGGGAGCAGTGTGTTTAATAGTCAGGTCAGGTGATCCAGAGAGGCGTTTTAAAGCACTTAAACTCGCCCAGACTCATTTAAAGTTCTGCAGAGTCATTAGGACTCGCTCCACATGTTAACCTGAACTAGACCAGCTCTATGAATAAAAACTCAATATGGGCTGCTCTTTATTACAGTCATAATGAAATATCAATACCATCTTTTCTCATAGTGCACTGCAGTAATAGACCCTTTACACTCTCCCCAGACTGCCTCACGGTGACTCAGCCACATCAAGGTATCAGTAGTCCTAGATAGCTGCTGTCCAGTGGGTATCCTGACTCTGAGCAGGGAAAGGTGAGTTAAGCCTAACAGCAGGTGGCACTCTCACACAGTAGGGAAAATGGGACATGCTGTCCTGCAGCACTTTGTTCATCACCTGAGAGTTGAGAGAAGTTGATCTAAGCACACACATATGCAAACACACTCGCAAGGCACACCGACACACATCCTCTCCCTCCCGTCAGTATGGTTGCCCCAACAAGCCAGAAAAAGGGGTCTCTAATGACTCCTATAGATCTGCTGAACAGAAGTCTGTTAGATTAAAGAGTCCACCTCTGAAAGGAAATAAGCCTTCTTCTTCCACCAAGCAGAACAACAGCAGTGCTTTTCCCACGGGCCTAAGCCCTTCGACTTTAATGGGAAGTGTTGAAAGGCATCTAGGGCCATAAGAACAGAGCACCGCTGGAAACTGAGGTAAAATTAGATCCTTTTTACAGGTACTGAATGAGGCCGTTTTTTTTACCAGAGACTGCAGAAAGAGCAAAAGGCTACAGGCTATCAGAACTCAATGGCTAGCATTTCACCAAAAAGGTAAAATTAAAACTAAAATGGTTGTCCAATGGTCACTGTTCGGAGTTTGAGAGAAACCGAGTTTGTTCTCGAATCTTTGTTGAAAGAAATGGCCAACCCAAATGGGGACGTTACTGACATTGACAACGGAAATGTAAGGTAACATTTTTACTAGCCAAACATTAATGGAGAATGAGCGGTGTGTGTTTGAGCTGTGTGTGTTTGAGCAGTGTGTGTTAGACAGGGTAGACTGAACATTTGAGAAAGAGAAAGCAAGTGTGAATGAGCACTGCACCAGCACTTTCCGTATTTGTTCTGTGGTTTGTGTTCCAGCCTGTCAGTCTGGTACTGACCACAGTGGTTACCCTGTCACTAACAATCTCCATCAAACAGCCACTGACTCACATTTAACCCAGAGAGACTCCTTCCCATTCACTGCAGCTCTCTGAGGAAGATGGAGCACAGAGCTCCTGCTAAATACACTGTATTAAACACAAAGTCACATGGACATACAATACAAATTTACACCTTGACCAATATGATCCACTCATGACACATGAAATACAGTCACACACAAACCCTCAAAAGAAACATCCATATACATATTTGCCACCAGATATGCCAAACAGAGTATGGCTAAGGTTTCTCCAGAAGTAGCCCCTAGTGCTGAACCACTTCCTCATGTTGAGAGAGTGACACTCAGTCCCCTGGATACGTATAGAAACCCTAAGCCCCTGTAGATGCCCAGAGCCATGCATGGTCCCCTGCCAGGCCTCTTTCCTCCACCAAGGGGACAGTGTGTAGGCACTCCACCACAGTGTCCGATCAATGCCCTAATCAGGCAGAGCAGAGCTGACATTTTCCAAACTGGAGCCGACACGAGTCAGCCACACAGATCAGCATCGTGCCCAGCCAGGCCCCAGAGAGGCTGCAGTAGCCTGGGGGAATGAAAAGAAACGGCCCTGTCACTCCAGCCAGGGCCAGAGAGCACAGAGACACCCCAGCCCAGTTGTGGCACACAGGGGCCAAGGCCATCTGAAGACAGTACGACTGTCTCACACTTAGAAGCTCTGACACCCAGCAGGCTACCTCACATTGTACTCTACCAGTTACAATCAGCTGCACTCAGGACCAGGACTCATTAATAACCGTTGCATAAATGTCACAAAATATCTGCATGTGCCATTTCTGAAAAGAATACATACATCTTTTTTTTTTTTTGCCCACGCTACAGACAGCTAAATCGGTCCGCTAATACAGGACTAGTAGAAGCCCAATGCACTACTTTTGTGAAAATAGAATAAAAAATTATTAAAACATTGTTTAGTTTGAAAAAGTCACTGCAAAATATCAAACCATTCTGACCACACCCCCTACTTCCCATGGCTATGTGTCATGCCCTGGCCATAGAGAGGTTTTTATTCTCTATTTTGGTTAGGTCAGGGTGTGATTAGGGTGGGCATTCTATGGTTTCTATTTCTTTGTTTTTTGGCAGAGTGTGGTTCCCAATCAGAGGCAGCTGTCTATCGTTGTCTCTGATTGGGAATCATACTTAGGCTGTTTTTTTCCCACCTGTGTTTTGTGAGTAGTTATTTTCTGTTTAGTGACTGCACCTGACAGAACTGTTTTGTTTTTTCACTTTGTTATTTTGTTCGAGTGTTTTGATAAATAAAAAATCATGAACACTTTTCACGCTGCGCTTTGGTCCACTCCTTCCGACGACAGGCGTTACACTATGAGGTGTGGGCAGAATGTTTTGATATTTTGCAGTGACTTTTTCAAACTAAACATGCATGCTGCCTATAGCAAGTGCCTATCCATGCATTCTGCAAGATTGATTGTATATTGGAAACCATTAAAAAGTAGGCTACAGTCCACGCTTCTATGCAAAGGACCAATTATTGTTTAAAATGTTGTTTATCAATAGATTATTGGGTTAAAATGTCCTGACTTGGTATAGGCTCTGAAATGAAATAGGTTTATGATTTCGGACTCCTATCGCACAGCTATACTGCAGCCTACCCATCCTCAAATCAAATCAAATCAAATCAAATTTTATTAGTCACATACACATGGTTAGCAGATGTTAATGCGAGTGTAGCGAAATGCTTGTGCTTCTAGTTCCGACAATGCAGTAATAACCAACAGTAATCTAACCTAACATATTCACAACTATACCTTACACACACACACAAGTGTAAAGGGATAAGAATATGTACATAAAGATATATGAATGAGTGGTGGTACAGAAGCGGCATGGCAGATGCAGTAGATGGTATAGAGTACGGTATATACATATGAGATGAGTACTGTAGGGTATGTAAACATAAAGTGGCATAGTTTAAAGTGGCTAGTGGTACATGTATTACATAAAGATGGCAAGATGCAGTAGATGATATAGAGTACAGTATATACATATGAGATGGGTAATGTAGGGTATGTAAACATTGTATTAAGTGGCATTGTTAAAGTGGCTAGTGGTACATTTTTACATAATTTCCATCAATTCCCATTTTTAAAGTGGCTGGAGTTGAGTCAGTATGTTGGCAGCGGCCGCTAAATGTTAGTGGTGGCTGTTTAACAGTCTGATGGCCTTGAGATAGAAGCTGTTTTTCAGTCTCTCGGTCCCTGCTTGATGCACCTGTACTGACCTCGCGCTTCTGGATGATAGCGGGGTGAACAGGCAGTGGCTTGGGTGGTTGTTGTCCTTGATGATCTTTATGGCCTTCCTGTGACATCGGGTGGTGTAGGTGTCCTGGAGGGCAGGTAGTTTGCCCCTGGTGATGCGTTCTGCGGACCTCACTACCCTCTGGAGAGCCTTACGGTTGTGGCGGAGCAGTTGCCGTACCAGGCGGTGATACAGCCCGACAGGATGCTCTCGATTGTGCATCTGTAGAAGTTTGTGAGTGCTTTTGGTGACAAGCCGAATTTCTTCAGCCTCCTGAGGTTGAAGAGGCGCTGCTGCGCCTTCTTCACAACGCTGTCTGTGTGGGTGGACCAATTCAGTTTGTCCGTGATGTGTACACCGGAGGAACTTAAAACTTTCCACCTTCTCCACTACTGACCCGTCGATGTGGATAGGGGGGTGCTCCCTCTGCTGTTTCCTGAAGTCCACAATCATTCTCCTTTGTTTTGTTGACGTTGAGTATGAGGTTATTTTCCTGACACCACACTCCGAGGGCCCTCACCTCCTCCCTGTAGGCGTCTCGTCGTTGTTGGTGATCAAGCCTACCATGTGTGTCATCCGCAAACTTGTGATTGAGTTGGAGGCGTGCATGGCCACGCAGTCGTGGGTGAACAGGGAGTACAGGAGAGGGCTCAGAACGCACCCTTGTGGGGCCCCAGTGTTGAGATCAGCGGGGTGGAGATGTTGTTACCTCCCTCACCACTGGGGGCGGCCCGTCAGGAAGTCCAGGACCCAGTTGCACAGGGCGGGGTCGAGACCCAGGGCTCGAGCTTGATGACGAGTTTGGAGGGTACTATGGTGTTAAATGCTGAGCTGTAATCGATGAACAGCATTCTCACAGTGGTATTCCTCTTGTCCAGATGGGTTAGGGCAGTGTGCAGTGTGGTTGCGATTGCGTCGTCTGTGGACCTATTGGGTCGGTAAGCAATTGGAGTGGGTCTAGGGTGTCCGGTAGGGTGGAGGTGATTGGTCCTTGACTAGTCTCTCAAAGCACTTCATGATGACGGAGTGAGTGCTACGGGGCGGTGTCGTTTGCTCAGTTACCTTAGCTTTTCTTGGGAACAGAAACAATGGTGGCCCTCTTGAAGCATGTGGGAACAGCAGACTGGGATAAGGATTGATTGAATATGTCCGTAAACACACCAGCCAGCTGGTCTGCGCATGCTCTGAGGACGCGGCTGGGAATGCCGTCTGGGCCTGCAGCCTGCGAGGGTTAACACGTTTAAATGTTTTACTCACCTCGGCTGCAGTGAGGAGAGCCCGCAGGTTTTGGTAGGGGGCCGTGTCAGTGGCACTGTATTGTCTCACAAGCGGGCAAAAAGTTGTTTAGCCTGTCTGGGAGCAAGACATCCTGGTCCTCGACGGGGCTGGTTTTCTTTTTGTAATCCGTGATTGACTGTAGACCTGCACATACCTCTTGTGTCTGAGCTGTTGAATTTCGACTCGATTTTGTCTCTGTACTGAGACTTAGCCTGTTTGATTGCCTTGCGGAGAGAATAGCTACACTGTTTGTATTCGGTCATGCTTCCGGTCACCTTGCCCTGGTTAAAAGCAGTGGTTCGCGCTTTCAGTTTCACGCGAATGCTGCCGTCAATCCACGGTTTCTGGTTTGGGAATGTTTTTATCGTTGCTGTGGGTACAACATCGTCAATGCACTTCCTAATGAACTCGCTCACCGAATCAGCATATTCGTCAATATTGTGTTGGACGCGATGCGGAACATATTCACTCCGCGTGATCGAAGCAGTCTTGAAGCGTGGATTCAGATTGGTCGGACCAGCGTTGAACAGACCTGAGCGCGGGACTTGTTGTTTTGAGTTTCTGTTTGTAGGCAGGAATCAACAAAATGGAGTCGTGGTCAGCTTTCCGAAAGGGGGCGGGGGGGGCCTTATAAGCGTCGCGGAAATTAGTATACACAATGGTCTAGTGTTTTTCCAGCCCTGGTAGACAATCGATATGCTGATAGAATTTGGGAGTTTTTGTTTTTAGATTAGCCTTGTTAAAATCCCCAGCTACGATGAATGCAGCCTCAGGGTGTGTGGTTTCCAGTAACAAAGAGTCAGATAAAGTTCGTTCGGGCCATCGATGTGTCTGCTTGGGGGGGAATGTAACGGCTGTGATATGATTGACGAGAATTCCCTTGGTGATATGCGGTCGACATTTGATTGTGAGGAGTTCTAGATCAGGTGAACAGAACGACTTGAGTTCTTGTGTTGTTGTTATGATGATCACACCACTTCTCGTTAATCATAAGGCATACCCCGCCCCTCTTCTTACCGGAAGATGTTTGTTTCTGTCGGCGCGATGCATGAAGAAACCGAGCTGGCTGCACCGCTCTCGTTAGCGTCCCTTGAGTTAGCCATGTTTCCGTGAAGCAGAGCACGTTGCAATCCCTGATGTCTCTCTGGAATGCTACCCGTGCTCGGATTTCATCAACCTTATTGTCAAGAGACTGGACATTGGCGAGTAGTATGCTAGGGAGTGGAGCGCGATGTGCCCGTCTCCGAAGCTGACCACGAGACCGCCACGTTTTCCCTTTTTCGGCGTCGCACAGGGTCGCCGGCTGGGATCAGATCCATTGTATTGTGTGGAAGGCAAAACACTGGATCGTTTCGGGAAAGTCATATTCTCTGTAGGAACGATGATGAGTTGACGTTAATCGTATATTCAGTAGTCTCTCCGACTGTATGTAATGAAACCTAAGATTACCGGGGTACCGATGTAAGAAATAACACGTAAAAAAACAAAATACTGCATATTTTCCAAGGAACACGAAGCGAGGCGGCCACTCTTTTCGGCGCCGGAACAAATGTCCTGTCAAATATCCTGTCAAATATTTTACGTAAGCTACGGTCTATTTAATGTGTTGGCAGAATTTTTTGTTTTTTATTCAGTAATTTATGCTGTATTTGGCAAAGGACTGTGACAGTTTCTGAAAGAGAAAACAATGTTTGAATTCA
The DNA here is from genome assembly GCF_002910315.2 of Salvelinus sp. IW2-2015. Taxonomy (NCBI): domain Eukaryota; kingdom Metazoa; phylum Chordata; class Actinopteri; order Salmoniformes; family Salmonidae; genus Salvelinus; species Salvelinus sp. IW2-2015. The sequence continues at coordinate 47,385,186 of NC_036838.1, forward strand.
AAAAAGATTTGCATAGTTTTTTCCCCCAACCTAAATATGCTGGATTATCCACAAATTCTGAAACATTGTCTAGGCTACTCAAAATAATTCAGTAGTACAGTAGCATACAAACTTCAAACTAAAAGATCAACTGTCAAATTCTTCTGTAGGCTATAAACCACACTGCCTATGGGATCACATCCATCAAACTTGAAATACATAGTCTACCTATTTACATACCCAACTAAATGAGAGATGCAGATGGTAATTTGTTGTGGCTACAGGAATATGAACCATCGCGGCTAGAAAAGGTGAGGAATGTATTTCAATCAATGGAATTGTCTGTACAATTTCCAATCCCTCATATTTTATTAGTAAATATTTTATATATATTTTTTAAATATTTTAAATATATTCCTTTATTTTCCCCTAACCCTACCATGCTCCCATAACTGGAGTAAACTAATGGACAACTACACTTACAGTGCCTTTGGAAAGTATTCAGAAACCTGGACATTTTCAAAATGTTGTTATGTTACAGCCTTATTCTAAATTGATGAAATAAAAATAAAATAAAACATCTACACACAATACCCCATTGTGACAGAGCGAAAACAGGTTTTTAGAAATGTATGCAAAAAAAAAAAAAAAAAAAAACTTTTTTACATAAGTATTCAGACCCTTTGCTGTGAGACTTGAAATTGAGCTCAGGTGCATCCTGTTTTCATTGATCATCTTGAGAAGTTTCTACAACAGTCCAGCCTGGTACATGTCAATGACTGGACATGATTTGGAAAGGCACACACCTGTCTATATAAGGAGTAGAGCAAAAACCAAGCCATGAGGTCAAAGGAGCTCAGAGACAGGATTGTGTCGAGGCACAGAYCTGGGGAAGGGTACCAAAACATTTATGCAGGATTGAAGGTGCCAAAGAACACAGTGGCCTCCATCATTCTTAAATAGAAGAAGTTTGGAACCACCAAGACTCTTCCTAGAGCTGGCCGCCCAGCCAAACTGAGCAATCGGGGGAGAAGTGCCTTGGTCAGGGAGGTGACCAAGAACCACACCAGAGCTTGAGGATCTGCAGGGAAGAATGGGAAACTCTCCCATACAGGTGTGCCAAGCTTGTAGCGTCATACCCAAGAAGACTTGAGGCTGTAATCGCTGCCAAAGGTGCTTTAACAAAGTACTGAGTAAAGGGTCTGAATACGTATGTAAATGTAATAGCAATTTATTTTTTATAAATGTGAAGAGATTTCTAAAAACCTGTTTTTGCTTTGTCATTATGGTGTATTGTGTGTAGATTGATGAGGAAAATAGAGTTTAATCAATTTTAGAATAAGACTAACGTAACAAAATGTGGAAAAAGTCAAAGGTTCTGAATGCTTTCTGAATGCACTGTAGGCTTCTACTTCCAACTTATACATACTATATACATTTTACAGACTTTTTGTTTGTTTTTAGTCCCATCATTCAGCTCCACTCAACCCCTCCCATCACTGAACACTATCCAGTTTTGGAATTGCAATATTTTTTTTTTTTACTTTGCTGTGACATTTCCCAAAAGTTCTGAACCTTTCTATAGATTCTACATATTGTAAAATAAAGATACATTTTTTTGCTAAGAGTATTAGTATATTATTGATCGATTGGTTATGACTTTTTAAAACACCCAGCAGTGCTATCTGCAGAGTTAGCTCCAGGTAAATGTTGCAATTCTTCAGCCATTCCTGAACCTGCGACCAAAAACAAGCTATGTATGACAGTACCAAAACAAGTGATCTAATGATTCTGTTTCTTCGCAGCAAAATCTGCAGAGCTGAGATGGTTGTATCCCCATATACAGTGGGGAGAACAAGTATTTGACACACTGCCGATTTTGCAGGTTTTCCTACTTACAAAGCATGTAGAGGTCTGTAATTCTTATCATAGGTACACTTCAACTGTGAGACGGAATCCACAAAAATCACATTGTATGATTTTTAAGCAATTAATTTGCATTTTATTGCATGACATAAGAATTTGATACATCAGAAAAGCAGAACTTAATATTTGGTACAGAAACCTTTCTTTGCAATTACAGAGATCATACTTTTCCTGTAGTTCTTGACCAGGTTTGCACACACTGCAGCAGGGATTTTGGCCCACTCCTCCATACAGACATTCTCCAGATCCTTCAGGTTTCGGGGCTGTCGCTGGGCAATACGGACTTTCAGCTCCYTCCAAAGATTTTCTATTGGGTTCAGGTCTGGAGACTGGCTAGGCCACTCCAGGACCTTGAGATGCTTCTTACGGAAGCCACTCCTTAGTTGCCCTGGCTGTGTGTTTCGGGTCGTTGTCATGCTGGAAGACCCAGCCACGACCCATCTTCAATGATTTTACTGAGGGAAGGAGGTTGTTGGCCAAGATCTCGCGATACATGGCCCCATCCAACCTCCCCTCAATACGGTGCAGTCATCCTGTCCCCTTTGCAGAAAAGCATCCCCAAAGAATGATTTCCACCTCCATGCTTCACGGTTGGGATGGTGTTCTTGGGGTTTTACTCATCCTTCTTCTTCCTCCAAACAAGACGAGTGGAGTTTAGACCAAAAAGCTATATTTTTGTCTCATCAGACCACATGACCTTCTCCCATTCCTCCTCTGGATCATCCAGATGGTCATTGGCAAACTTCAGACGGGCCTGGACATGCGCTGGCTTGAGCAGGGGGACCTTGCGTGCGCTGCAGGATTTTAATCCATGACGGCGTAGTGTGTTACTAATGGTTTTCTTTGAGACTGTGGTCCAGCTCTCTTCAGGTCATTGACCAGGTCCTGCCATGTAGTTCTGGGCTGATCCTCACCTTCTCATGATCATTGATGCCCCACGAGGTGAGATCTTGCATGGAGCCCCAGACCGAGGGTGATTGACCGTCATCTTGAACTTCTTCCATTTTCTAATTTTTGCGCCAACAGTTGTTGCCTTCTCACCAAGCTGCTTGCCTATTGTCCTGTAGCCACCCACCTTGTGCAGGTCTACAATATTATCCCTGATGTCCTTACACAGCTCTCTGGTCTTGCCATTGTGGAGAGGTTGGAGTCCTGTTGATGAGTGTGTGGACAGGTGTCTTTTATACAGGTAACGAGTTCAAACAGGTGCAGTTAATACAGGTAATGAGTGGAGAACAGGAGGGCTTCTTAAAGAAAAACTAACAGGTCTGTGAGAGCCGGAATTCTTACCTGTTGGTAGGTGATCAAATACTTATGTCATGCAATAAAATGCAAATTAATTACTTAAAAATCATACAATGTGATTTTCTGGATTTTTGTTTTAGATTCGGTCTCTCACAGTTGAAGTGTACCTATGATAAAAATTACAGACCTCTACATGCTTTGTAAGTAGGAAAACCTGCAAAATCGGCAGTGTAACAAATACTTGTTCTCCCCACTGTATATATATATATATATATTATATATATATAACATTCTATTGGTTGCAGGAATTTTGTATAAAAATGTAAATTGAAAAACTAATCAGTTCATAAACATGGAATCGGTACATCAAAAATCTATTCAACTATTTTGCAATCTATATGGCAGAGCTGTCCATTTTTTGGTTCTTAAATGAAACTGGTATACTTTTTTATTTATTACAATTTTCTTTGTCAAAGTAACAGATACAGTAATTTCGGTTAACCCAGAACTAAAGTATTGCGTAATTGGTCAGATGCTCGATTAAGTTCTGGGTCCATACATGTCATTAAGAGAAGAGATAGAACGAGGATCGGAACCGGAATGAAGAGCTCTATCCTCTCTCTTTGCAAGTTATGGGCATGTCTATGGGCCAAATGTCCACTCCCCTTCTGAAATTTGAAAGATGCTAACACCTGCGAAATCGTGATTTGTCCAAATAACCAGTGCCGAAAAAGAACCGGAACTGAGTGGGTAGGTGACAATGCAGTGGGAAGCGAAAGGACGAGGGAGATCCATGGCTCTGTAATGGCGGAAGCAGAAACACTGTTTGATTCTGTTGGCGTGAGTGAAGAAATGGAGTGGAATACTGTAACATCTAAGAATGAAGCTAGAAGGGCTAAAGTTGTAAATCAAGTATGATAATGCCTCATTGCTTGTTGGAGTACGATTCATGAGCAAGGATGTTTTTTGGGGGAAACCCGTTTGCAGTAACAAAGATGGTGAAGGATGCATTGGGAGAAGTGGAGTCAGTCAGAGTGACCAAGAGTGGTATGATGTTGATTTCATGGTTGTCAAAAGAAGAAAATGAGAAAGCATTGTGGCTCTGCAAATTATTGACACATGAAGTGGTAAGTTATGATTATCGGAGTAGGGCACCGATAAAAGGTGTCATATCAGGTGTCTCGGTAGATATTTAGGCTTCATGGTTTAAGATGAACATGCCAGGAATAGTTGATTCACATCGCTTAACTCACAATTTGAATGGTAAAAAGGAAGAAAGTCTTTCTGTATTATTGATGATTGATGAAGAATTTCTCCAAACCCATATAAAGCTGGGATATATGAGATATGCGGTGTGAGCTTATGTACAAAAGTTGCTTTCAATGTCATAAATGTTAAAAAGTTTGGGCACGGGTCAAGTGTTTGCAAACGGAAAATCATTGTTGAAGAGTCTAAGGATGCACTGTGTTGGAATTGTGATGGGGATCACATTCCAGAGTTCTCTGAGTGCCCTGTTAGGATGAAGGAGGACAAAGTAGAAAGGATCAGGGTATTCGAGAAGGTCTTCTATGCGAGTAGAGATGATGAAGCCTTGGAAGTGGATGCCCAGCAGCCTGTGGATGTCAGTCTGAAGAACGCAGATTTTGTTGCGTTTATTGTGCAGGTGGTTCATTTTACAGGACAAACAAACAAAAAAAGAAACTGGAAATCATTGTGAAAGCAGCTAAAATATTATTGGATTTCCAGCACGGCTGAAACATTGCTGGGAATACTGACTAAATATGTTCCCCCCTCTCAGGTCCCAGAGCCTGCGTAGGGATCTGAGTACATTTGACTAAGTGAAGGAGTACATTGACTTTTGTTTTAGTTTTTTGAGAATAATACGTTTTATTTATTTAAAAATAGTTTTTTTTTAAAGTATCTCAGTTTTCACCCCACCCAGTAGGTGGTGGCAATACACCTTTTTGGATGTAGTCTGCCTATAAAACCTTAAAGAAGAAGAACCGGAACTAATGCTGCTTGTTATCTGTATCATGACAGATCTACGGTACCACTTATGTTTACGTAGACTGTCCACAAAAGACTACAGATACAATACTGGCCTATCAAGAAAAAGAGCAGTAGCTGCACATTTTGTCAAAAATGAGTTACTGACATTTTTGATAAATGTAATACATGCTTTATCATGTAGACAAATATCCTGGCTACATTGTTTTGTGTTATGGAGTGTTGGATTCGAAACTTTGAACATTGTGATATTAAAGACATAGATCAGACGCATAGTATATAAAGGAGTGAGATCTGTACAAAGACAGAGTGGCTGTGGAATGTGCTGGGTGGACAGGAGGAGATCAAAGGATTCCTATAAGGGAAGCAAATGGACATCTGTGGATTAGGCGAAGGAGGGGTTGAGGTCAGGAGGTGAGGTCAGATCCCCTGAAGGGAGTATTAAGGGTTTACTACCCTCGCCCTGTGGAACCATAAAATGTAAGGATTGGAGAGAAGTAGGAGTGTCTTAAATTTCTTATGGCTGCAATCCCGGTGACGGGATGATATGACAACAGCCAGTGAAAGTCTAGGGCGCCAAATTCAAAACAACAGAAATCTCATAATTAAAATTCCTCAGACATACATGTGTTTCATACCATTTTAAAAGGTATTCTTGTTGTTAATCCCACCAAAGTGTCCGATTTCAAATATGCTTTTCAGCGAAAGCACTACAAACGATTGTTAGGTCACACCAAACCACAATAAGCACAGCCATTTTTCCAGCGAAAGATAGCAGTCACAAAAAAGCTGAAATATAGCTAAAATGAATCACTAACCTTTGATAATCTTCATCAGATGACACTCATAGGACTTCATGTTACACAATACATGCATGTTTTGTTTGATAAAGTTCATATTTATATKAAAARATCTGAGTTTACATTGRCGCGTTACATTCACTAGTTCCAAAAACATCMAGTGATAGTGCATAGCCACATCGTTTCAACAGAAATACTCATCATAAATGTAGATGATAATACAAGTTATACACATKGAATTATAGATATACCTCTCCTTAATGCGACCGCTGTGTCAGATTAATTTTTTTAAATACGGAAAAAACAAACCATGCAATAATCTGAGATGGAGCTCAGAACAATAGCCAAATTAGCCGCCATGTTGGAGTCAACATAAACCAGAAAATACATGATAAATGTTTCCTTACCTTTGATGAACTTCATCAGAATGCAGTCCTAGGAATCCCAGGTCCACAATAAATGCTTGATTTGTTAGATAATGTCCGTTATTTATGTCCAATTAGCTACTTTGGTTAGCGCATTTGGTAAACAATTCCAAAGTCACAAAGCGCGTCCACTATAACGTGACGAAATGTCCAAAAGTTCCGTAACAGTCAGTAGAAACATGTCAAACGATGTACTGAATCAATCTTTAGAATGTTGTTAACATACATCTTGAATAACGTTCCAAACGGAGAATTAGATTGACTTCAGATGAGCGGTGGAACGGAGGTCCTCCTCATGTGAACGCGCCGTGGTGAAAGCATGGTCAGCTCATGGCAGACCTGACTAATTCCTGTCTCCTTCGGCCCCCCTTCACATTAGAGTCATCAGACAAAGTTCTATTGACTGTTGACATCTAGTGGAAGCCGTAGGAAGTGAAAACTCATCCATATCTCGCTGTAATTTAATTGAGAGCTTGGTTGAAAATCTGCCACCCCCAGAAAAAATCCAAACAGGAAGTGGAACTTCTCAGGTTTTTGCCTGCCATATGAGTTCTGTTATACTCACAGACATAATTCAAACAGTTTTCGAAACTTCAGAGTGTTTCCTATCCAATACTAATAATAATATGCAAATATTAGCAACTATGGCTGAGGAGCAGGCCGTTTACTCTGGGCACCTCTGTGCACCTTTCATCCAAGCTACTCAATACTGCCCCTTCAGCCATAAGAAGTTAATCACTAACCTTTGATGATCTTCATCAGATGACACTCATAGGACTTCATGTTACACAATACATATATGTCTTGTTCGATAAAGTTAATATTTATATACAAAAACCTCAGTTTACATTGGCGCCATGTTCAGAAATGCCTCCAAAATATCCGGAGAAATTGCAGAGAGCCACGTCAAATAACATAAATACTCATCATAAACTTTGATGAAAGATACATGTTTCACATAGAATTAAAGATACATTTGTTCTTAATGCAACCGCTGTGTCAGATTTCAAAAAGCTTTACGGCAAAACACAATATTCAATATTCTGAAAACAGCGTTCAGCCACAAAAGCAAGCCATACAGTTACCCGCCAAATGTTGCAGTCAACAAAACTCATAAAAAGCATTATAAATCTTCACTTACCTTTGCTGATCTTCGTCGGAATGCACTCCCAGGACTCCCACTTCCACAATAAATTTTCGTTTTGTTCGGTATTGTCCATCATTTATGTCCAAATAGCTACTTTTGTTAGCGCGTTTGGTAAACAAATCCAAAGTCACGAAGCGCGTTCACTAACTAAGCTGACGAAATATCCAAAAGTTCCGTAACAGTCAGTAGAAACATGTCAAAAGATGTATTGAATCAATCTTTAGAATGTTTTTAACATAAATCTTGAATAACGTTCCAACCGGAGAATTACATTGACTTCAGATGAGCGATGGGACAGAGCTCCCTCTCATGTGAACGCGCATGGTTAGAGCATGGTCAGGTCATGGCAGAGCTGACTAATTCCACTCTCATTCGGCCCCCCTTCACAGTAGAGGCATCAGACAAAGTTCTACAGACTGTTGACATCTAGTGGAAGCCGTAGGACGTAGCAAACTCATCCATATCTCGCTGTGATTTCAATAGGATCTTGGTTGAAAATCCACCAGCCTCATAATTCCCACTTCCTGTTTGGATTTTTTCTCAGGTTTTTGCCTGCCATATGAGTTCTGTTATATTCACAGACATCATTCAAACAGTTTTAGAAACTTCAGAGTGTTTTCTATCCAATATGAAGAATAATATGCATATATTAGCAACTGGGACTGAGGAGCAGGCAGTTTAATATGGGCACCTCTGTGCACCTTTCATCCAAGCTACTCAATACTGCCCCTTCAGCCATAAGAAGTTAAGTGGGATATATGTACATGTGATGGTGAGAAATGTTTTGCTCTCTGAATACAGCTGTGACGACCCTTTGGGAAAATTAAACTTGGTTAAGCTTCTCTAGTGTCCGTGAGTTATTTACTCTGAAAAATAAGAACCTAACAGGAGGAAATGGGGTCATGTGTGAAGTAACTGCCATCACTCACATCAGTTACTCCTTTCTACCTTGGTTTTACAGTTTACCTTGGTATTATTGATTGCTATTTGCTGATACACGTATCAAACTATATGAAACTGACAGCCATGTGCAAATAAATCTATGAACACAAGTTTGTGTAAAAAAAAATCATAATGGAAACGTATTGCATTGGGTGTACCAAGCAAGAAGGCAGTAACTGCTGTTTAGGGTCAAAGGTCATGTTAGAGCAGAGGTCAGGGTCAATATGAATAAAAAATGACCTGTTAGTTAGACAACAGAACCACATTTCCAGTGATCTGCCTACAACTAATTTGGCTTGACAATTTAAAAACGTTAAAGCCATTTCTCTCAGTTCCACTCAATTAGCAGTTACTGCTCTTTTGCTTGGCAGAGTAGCTTCTATATGTACAGTAGCTCTATTTTTCAGGCAGAGAAAGAGGGTCCCAGAAACAGCTTAGCCCTGCTTGTTAACCCGTGTGCTGAAACATGCAGTGGTACGCAATGGCACGGGAGAGGTGAGGTCAGGGGTGCAGTGAGTGGGAGGGTAATTGGCATTCAGGAGTGATCAGGGCTGGGTGATGCTGAAGTGCCCTTCATGTCCCCCTGCTCTCCTCCACGCTGAAGAGGCTCCCTCACCCCTTAATTAACACATGAATATTCCAATTAGACACCAGTGCTACTGATGAAGAGGATTAACTGCTACAAAACTGTGTGTGTGCGTGCATACCTGTCTGTTAATGCCTGAGAGTGTGTTTACAGTATGTGTGTGACCTTGAGTGTAGGTGGGTGAACACCCAGGTGTCCCAGTTTAATGGGGAGGATCAGTGGGAGAGAGGCAGGTGGGATTGGGCTGCTGCTCTATCTAGATTAATGGGGTTGACTCCCATTCATTCAGCTGTGGGGGAGACCAGGGAACAGGGAAACAGGCCCTGCATTAACTGCAGACTGATTTCCACTGTCAACACTATACTATTTAACATCTATACATGAATGAGTGAAGGGCATGCACACATACATAAGGAACTTGCATGAAATTGGGTTTGTTTCTTTTCCTGAATATTCACCACAAATCAGATATTAAGCAACTAAACCTGGCAGCCATACCAGTCTTTTGTTTTCCATAGAGGTCAAATCGGTCTGCGTTCTAAAGGATGGTCAGGCTGGAGTTATTGCCTAGTGGGACTATTGGGAAATCTCTGAATATAAACGTTATGAGACAGACTCGTGGTGCCAGAGCTCAAAGGTTTAGACTCAGCACTTGTACTTTTATGGCTTTGGTAAAATCATCAGACTAAGCGATGAGTATCAAATAATATCATAATGATAGAGTATGTTATACATTTATGTCTTTGGACCATTTAGGAGTAGGATTGGCAGTTGTATTTTGCCCTGAATGTCAGGCCACAGAGTGTTAGGAGTGAGAGTCTGTAATAATGTGAGGGACTGTGAGAGACAGACTGCAGGGTGTTAGAAGCGTGAGTCTGAGATAATGTGAGGGACTGTGAGAGACAGACATTTACATTTACATTTAAGTCATTTAGCAGACGCTCTTATCCAGAGCGACTTACAAATTGGTGCATTCACCTTATGATATCCAGTGGAACAACCACTTTACAATAGTGCATCTAACTCTTTTAAGGGGGAGGGGGGGGTTAGGAGGATTACTTTATCCTATCCTAGGTATTCCTTAAAGAGGTGGGGCATGGTGTTAGGAGCATGAGTCTGAGATAATGTGAGGGACTGTGAGAGACAGACGGCATGGTGTTAGGAGCATGAGTCTGAGATAATGTGATGGACTGTGAGAGACAGACGGCATGGTGTTAGGAGCATGAGTCTGAGATAATGTGAGGGACTGTGAGAGAGAGACTGCAGGGTGAGAACAGCTTCTCATAAAAGACTCTGCCGGCAGCCTGCTGATGCATTATGGGATAAACAGAGTTGACCCTCCGTGATCTCCCTCATTAGCGATCTAAGAAGGAGTGGGATAGGGAGGGGCACACACCTACAGGGGTAGGGAAGAGGATAAATCAGGTGAAATCCATTCCCATGACCCCCTCCAGGAGGGCCAGAACGTGTTGCTATTTTATAGTCATTAATGGTGCTGTTTGCAGGGTTGGGGTCAATTCCATTTAAACTCCTGTCAACTGAATCGGACATGAACAGTCTCTAAACATTAATCATATAATTCAGTTCCTGAACAGACTGGAATATAGATAGGAATTGACCCCAACCCTGTCTGACTATTTTACTCATAATGGTTAAGGTTTAGTCTAGGGAGGGAGAGAATCCTGAGTTAGTTATTAAGGGCAAAAGGTGACTGACTGGTGTACAGGGGTGGTGACCTATAGGAGGTGACTGCTCACGGTACAGGGGTGGTGACCTATAGGAGGTGACTGCTCACGGTACAGGGGTGGTGACCTATAGGAGGTGACTGCTCACGGTACAGGGGTGGTGACCTATAGGAATGAGAACACCATCCACTGTCAGACTATAGCTAACACCAACAACATACACTGGGGATGTGCAGTAACAGGCTGACATGAAACTGATCCAACAGGAAGTCAATGCCCCTTCATCCCCCCTGCTCCCCTGACAGACAGTGTGACCTTGTTGTGCTACTGACCTCCCTATCCAGGCCAGCAGCCATGGTGAAGATGTCTCCCGTCTCACTGTTGATGGTGAACATGTTGGGGATGGGCATGTGGGGGGTCTGGGACAGGATCCGGTAGCGCACCATCCCATTGGCTGTGGTGTCGTCATCTGAGTCGTTGGCTGTCACTTGCATCACCAACGTGCCTGCCAACAGAGAAGAGAAACAGCCAGCAACAGTTAGAGGAAAACACTGTGAATCCCTCAGTGAAGGAAACACCTCCCACTGGCAAAGATAGAGCTAGGATCAGTCATACAAACACCAAGAGATTTAACATACGTTCCCCATTCTCATACACCCATACGAAAACAATATACATTTCAATATATTTAACTTAATGTAAAATGTATTTCAAATATATCTACATACATTTGCATCTTTGCTGAAATGCATGTAATGCATTAACAGGGTGACAAAAGTGGTTCCTAATTCGGCATATGACATAGTTGGGCCCTTCAGAGGATACTTAAATGACTCTTTACATATTGATCAATGGATATATTTTAACATTCTGTCATAAAGAGCACATGTTTGATAAAAAAACTAAACATTTCCCATCTCAAGAGGTTAAAATAAATGTTAAAAATTACTGTAGTAAGTGCCTATCTTAGGCTAACGCCTGTATGTAGTCTGTTACCAAAGGTTGGGCTTATACACTGCCAGTTCTGGACTCTTAAAGGGAAACTTCACTTATTCATCCTCTCCAGCACCACCCCAACATCAACATATGTGAAAATTGTGTTTTTCTGTTTTGCAATAAAAAAGGAAGAAAAAGAAAAGTGTTTCCAATGACATTATCAACCAATTAGGAGACAGTTATTAGGCAATGCCTCCTCAAAACCTGTCAACATCACACGATGATGCATTGGGAACACATCTTTATCTTTACTACAAAACATTGAAAAGTACCATTTTCACATATATGGTGATGTTGGCGGGTGGTCCTGGAGATGATGAATATGAAGTTGAAATATTTACGTTTTCCTTTAATGATACTGACATGCAGTGCATTCGGAAATTATTTATACCCCTTGACTTTTTCCACATTTTGTTACGTTACAGCCTTATTTTAAAATTGTTAAAATTGTTTTTCCACCTCATCAATCTACACACAATACCCCATAGTTGAAAAGCAAAAACTGGTTTTTGGAAATATTTGCAAATGTATAAAAAAAAAAAAATGAAATATCACATTTTCATAAGTATTCAGACCCTTTACTGAGTACGTTGTTGAAGCACCTTTGGCAGTGATTACAGCCGCGAGTCTTCTTGGGTTTGATGCTACAAGCTTGGCACACCTGTATTTTGGGAGTTTCTCCCATTCTTTACTGCAGATCCTCTCAAGCTCTGAGGTCCTGACCACCTTTAAGTGCCTTTGGCAAACTCCAAGCGGGCTGTCACGTGCCTGTTACTGAGGAGTGGCTTCCGTCTGGTCACTTTACCATGAAGGCATGATTGATGGAATGCTGCAGAGATGGTTGTCCTTCTGGAAGGTTCTCCCATTTCCACAGAGGAACTCTGGAGCTCTGTCAGAGTTACCATTGGGTTCTTGGTCACCWCCCTGACCAAGGACCTTCTCCCCTGATTTCTCAGTTTGGCCGGGTGCCAGCTCTAGGAAGTGTCTTGGTGGTTCCAAACTTCTTCCATTTAAGAATGATGGAGGCCACTGTGTTCTTGGGGACCTACAATGCTACAGAAATGCTTTGGTACCCTTCCCCAGATCTGTGCCTCCACACAATCCTGTCTCAGAGCTTTACGGACAATTCCTTCGACCACATGGCTTGGTTTTTGCTCTGACATGCACTGTCAACTGTGGGACCTTATATAGCCTGGTGTGTGCCTTTCCAATTAATGTCCAATATTTTGAATTTACCACAGGTGGACTCCAATCAAGTTGTAGAAACATCTCAAGGACAATTTTTTATTTATTTTTATTTTACCGTTATTTTACCAGGTAAGTTGACTGAGAACACGTTCTCATTTGCAGCAACGACCTGGGGAATAGTTACAGGGGAGAGGAGGGGGATGAATGAGCCAATTGTAAACTGGGGATTATTAGGTGACCGTGATGGTTGAGGGCCAGATTGGGACTCATTTAGCCAGGACACCGGGGTTAACACCCCTACTCTTACGATAAGTGCCATGGGATCTTTAATGACCTCAGAGAGTCAGGACACACCGTTTAACGTCCCATCCGAAAGACGGCACCCTACACAGAGCAGTGTCCCCAATCACTGCCCTGGGGCATTGGGATCTTTGTTTAGACCAGAGGAAAGAGTGCCTCCTACGTGGCCTCCAAACACCACTTCCAGCAGCACCTGGTCTCCCATCCAGGGACTGACCAGGACCAACCCTGCTTAGCTTCAGAAGCAAGCCAGCAGTCGTATGCAGGGTGGTAATCAATGGAAACAGGATGAACTTGTGCTCAATTTTGAGTCTAACAGTAAAGGGTCTGAATACGTATGTAAATATGGTATTTCTGTTTTTAATTTTTAATACCTTTGCAGAAAATTCTAAAAACCTGTTTTCACTTTGTCGTTAGGGGGTAGTGTAAGTAGATTTGATTAAATCTTTTTTTTCATAATTTTAGAATAAGGATGTAGCGTAACAAAATATGGAAAAAAGGTCAAGAGGTCTGAATACTTTCCGAATGCAAGTGCAGGTGACAATAAAGAGCTCAATTGTTAAGACAGACACCAATTCATTACAATATGATTTGGCCAATGTTTCATATTTGCCATACATTTGAATGTAAACACATATTTCTTACAAGTAAAATCAAATGTAATATATTTCACAAGGCATTTCCAAATACATTTCAAAACATATTTAACAAAACATATCACTAAATATATTCTAAAATACATTGTTTAATGTATGTATGTATTTTATAATGCATTTTGAAATACATGAAATACATTTTCCGATGTATTGAACATATATTAAGATATACATTTTACATACATTCTAAAAACATTCTGTAATATATATATATATATTTTTTTTTAAATACAACACATTACACATTTCCTAAAGAATTAAAAAATATATATATTTTACATTTATTTTTTGTAAGGTATGGGTGCACACACAACCTGAAAATACAATACACAACACACACACACACACACTTTGAACCAAATTAAATGTCAAGCCCATTCCCTGCATCTATGTCCTCTTCTCTGCATCTATGAAACTTTCCGATCAGGGGCTCCTGGGGGAAAATAAGTAGACAATACAAACTCATCCCATCCTTGTATATAGTAGGCTGTCTGGCAGGCAGGTTGAAGTTCCTTCCTATAGAGTCCATTTAGTAATGAGCAGCACTGGCTCTTCCGCCATTTCCACCATCCATTACTTCAGCCTTCAGCGGCACGGCTGCCCTTAATGCTCCGATGCGCTCTCGCTATTTGTCTTGGAATCATGGGTAAAAACAAAGCCATTTAAGGCTGAAGGTGGGGGTGGTGTGTGTGTGTGGTGTGTGTGTGTGTGTGTGTGTGTGTGTGTGTGTGTGTGTGTGTGTGTTGTGTGTGTGTGTGTGTGTGTGTGTGTGTGTGTGTGTGTGTGTGCACGGCGTGCGTGCGTGTAGACGTGGAGGGGATGGGGGGTGAAAGGGCACTGTCCCAATCTCCCCGAGCAGAATTATTGATTTGTAAGAGCTTGTCAGCCAGGCTCACAAATGTGACCAGGCAATTAGGAGCACTCTGTGCAGGAAAAGGGAGAGATCACCTCGTTCCTCTCCCCAGCTCAGGGAAAATGTCACTCTCCATCAGGCAGCCATTTAAAGGCTGCTACTGCTGCTGAAGCTGCTGCTGCACCAGGAGGAGAGCTAGGCTCCTGTCAGCTTAGGGGGATAGAGAGGCAGAGGCAGAGAGACGCAGGAGCACACACACACTAGGGTTGTTATACTGTATAAGGAGGTAGAAACAAAGAGGAGAGACAGGGGGAGAGACGAAGAGGAGAAGAGACAGATAAGCATATACAGAGAGATATAGGGATGCATAGACAGAGACCGAGAGAAGTGCAGGAAGAGAGAAAGAGATAAGCAAAGAGGGATAGAGAGATAAAAGAAAGAGATACAAGAACCATTGGAGCTAATCCAAGGTCACTTTTGCTGTAGATCAGCTGCAGAACTAGGCACAGGGACAGTATTAGATAGGATTAGGTAGTGTAAATATGTAGAATTTTAGACAGGAAGGAGAAGAGACACATGATGGGTTCTCACAGCTACAGGTGTTTGTTCTGTTGGCTCTCATAATTGGGCAGAGATAGCACCATCATTCCCGTTACAGCCAGCATCGACGGGATAATTGTAGCTGAGAATTCTATTTCAAACTTCATTAAGTTTCAAAGCAGGATTTGTCACTTTTCCCAAGGAGAGAAAAAAACAGAGAGAGAGGGAGAGAGAGAACCAAGGAAGGGAGCGAGAAGAAAAACAATTACCCTTATTCCAGAGAGGAGAACATCAATATTTGAACAACCTTTCAGTCCGAAGGAGGAAAAAAGAAGTGATGTAGAGAATCGTACGTAAACTCTGACATCTTTAATTTCAATAAGAGGGATTCCTTAATAAGCTTAAAGAGTGCTCTTTGTCTAAGAATGTGGCCATGCCTGAAAGGGTTAACCTCTTAGCCCGTTTAATTCCTCTTTAATTTGAAAACTAATTCCAAATCCTAATTGCTTTACCGCCAAAACCGCTGGGGCTGAAAATTTCACTGGTGGCAGGCAGGCAGGCAGGGAAGGCATGTTGGCCATTTGGTCACATGGGAGAGAGAGCGAGGGAGTTGAGACCACTGTTGGGCTCCATCAACTTCCTAAACATTACTGAGCTTGAGGTTAACACCTGCCTTCCAATTACAGAAGGAGAGAGAGAGAGTGGAGGACAGAAAAGGGGGCAGCATGAGAGAGAGATGGACACAAGCACAGATGCAGAAAGATACCATGGCAAGAAATTGCCAGTGATGGAAAGGGAAAGGGACAGAGAATACAGAGGGCAGGCAGGAAATGACACTAAAATGGGTTGGCAAAAGAAAAAGAAGGAAAAGACATGAAAAGGAGGCTAAGAGGAACATAATACCATGCATTTAGAGGGGGCCAGGAAAGTAGAGTACAAGAGTGATTTGGGGAGGCAGTAGTAAGTGAATGAGTGAGTGGGGAAGGGCAGGGCAGGAGAAGAGGTATAAGGCAGAGGAGGAGATGTGAGAGGGAGATGGATGTTGCAGTCACAGAGTGATGAAAGGGTACACAAAGCATTGTGGTCACACAGAGCTGGCTCTAATGGCACTGCTGGCCCTCCCAGGGCTGTTACCAGACCACATTGCAGCTCCACCCACCATCATACACAACCCTGGCAAGCCCGGGAGGGGCCAATAAAAACCAGCTACCAGAAAATTACCTCCAAATCTGACCGCATTCACACCTCAATGCATGGGCAGTCAGAACATTTTAACTGCCCAACTGCAATGTCTCTTCACATCTCTTCACAACGTTCCATGCTGAGGGAATATTAGAGTACAGTACAGTACAGACTTGAGGGAGAAGAAATCTCTTTTATATCTCTGGTGTAAATAAAGTCCCTAAGGTACAAAACATGTTTACGATATCCATGCCAGGTGTGTGTTTGTGAATGTAAAACTTCAGAATTTGTAACCAACCAGAGCACTCACTGGTGTCTGAAGCTACTTTCCATCAGCATCTCTGGGTGACCCTTCCTGCTAAATGCACTCCCAGCTCTGAGACTCAATCTATTTGGTCTTAACTGTAACAGAGTGGCTCCTCTGTGAACAATCAGCCAGGCAAATGTGCTCTCCTGCACTCAGCGCAGAATAGCAGTCAGTCACACACTCTAGGTCCGTTACACTGCCTGAAACATCCCTGCGTTCCTCCATCCCTCCTCTCCTGTGTACAGATGCTGAGGCCTAATTAGCCCCCCAGGCCAAGAGGCAGTGGAAACTCTCTTAAGTCTTTCTCCGACTGTTAGCAAACTCTTCAGGACAGAAAGAAGCCTCCCTCAGATTACAAATTGAGAGTGTGAGAAAGCACACCGTATTTCCAGTGGTGGAAAAAGTACCCAATTGTCATACTTGAGTAAAAGTAAAGATACTTCAATAGAAAATGACTAATGTAAAAGTGAAATTCACCCAGTAAAATACTACTTGAGTAAAAGTCTAAAAGTATTTTGTTTTAAATATACTGAAGTATCAATGCAATGTAATTGCTAAATGTATATATATTTTCAAATTCCTTAATCAGCCTTTCTTAAAGTATGGGTCGTCGAGGACTGTTAATGGTGGGTTGCGACGTGTCAGAGTAAATGTATAATTATTTAATTAATTACTGGAATTGATTTGGCCAAGTTCATCTGCGCTCTCTATTCAGTGTACTCTCTGTTTAGCAACGGTCTCTGCTCACTTCAGCTACGCGAGTGTGAGAGGGAGATGCCCATGTGCTTTGCGGTTTACCATCTCATTTTTCTGCAGTTTTCTTGAAGATCACTCTGCGATAGACACGATGCAGCGCAACGTTCAGCCATTGACTTGTCATTCCTACTCGCCATCACTCACCGCTGTCATCAAATGGACTCATGCTAGCCACAAGTTCTGACTGAACTCAATTGTCATGAAACGCATATACAGTGTTTAGTTTCTCTCTCTTTCATACAAACTTATAAAGAGGAGCACCCACAATGTGTTTTATGCGGGGAAGTGCTTAGTAATGAGTCTCTCAAAACGAACAAATTATTAAAACAACACGTCCTGACCAAACATCCACAGCATGATGGTAAACCGAGGGAGTTCTTTCAGAACAGGGCAGAATGCTTCAGAAAACAGTGCTTCAGGAAACAATTGTTATTCTTAACTGGAATAAACTGATTGAAGCAAGATGCTTTTTGAGGCAAACACACTCACACAGTTCTGGGTTCTTCATCTACAGCAGGAAGCGTTCTCGTGCCTGACTGAGAAAGCAGTAGATGTTCTGATCCAGTTTGGCACCACATACCTATGCAAGTCAGGGTTCTCAAGTACAGAAACAGTGTCGATGCTGAGCCTGACCTCAGTGTTACACTGTCAAAAACTGAGCCCAGAATAGACATGCTTGTTGAAAACTTCAACCAGCCACACACCTCTCATTAGGATTCTGTGTGTGTGTTTTCTGGTCTACATCTGTGTGATGTGATCAATCAGTTTATTTCAGTTCAGAATAAAAAATATGTATTTTAACAGCAACAGTTCCAACCTAGACTTTCTTTCAACAATCATTTATACAGTAAGATGTACAGTAGGCCTGATCATTTTTCATATGTACTGTTACTTAGGGTTGCACTATCAACAAGCCTGTGTGTGTGTTCTGTTATTCATCAGTGTGATGTGATCAATCAGTTTATTCCAGTTCAGAAGGAAAATTATTTATTGTATTTTAACAACAACAGTTCCAACCTAGACAGATATGTAAGAGTGTTTTTAATGGGGGAAAATAAACAATAATAGATATTTATATGGTTATTTCATGTCATTATTATTTGCTTTTGTCTATATTGCATTGGTTTTGGACATAAGGGCAATGAAATGTACCGATATTTATGTATCGTTTCATATTCTCTTAAGCTTGGGTCCCAGGAAAACACAGAATTTCGAATTTGGTCCCAGGCTGAAAAAGTTTAAGAGCCCCTGCTTTATATAAAGCAAACCAGGCGGAATCATTTTCTTGTTTTTTAAGTTTACGGAAAGCCAGTGGCACACTCCAAAAATCAAGACATAATTTACAAATGAAGCATGTGTTTAGTGAGTCCTCCAGATCAGAGGCTGGGGATGACCAGGGATGTTCTCTTGATAAGTGTGTGAATTACACAATTTTCCTGTCCTGACAAAATGTAATGAGTACTTTTGGGTGGCAGGTGAAATGTATGGAGTAAAAAGTACATAATTGTCTTTAGGAATGTAGTGAAGTAAAAGTAGTCAAAAATATCAATAGTAAAGTAAAGTACAGATACCCCAAAAAAACTACTTAGGTAGTACTTTCAAGTATTTTTACTTAAATACTTTACACCTCTTGTCACGCCCTGACCTTAGTTCCTTTTTTATGTCTCTATTTTAGTTTGGTCAGGGCGTAAGTTGGGGTGGGCATTCTATGTCTGGTGTTCTATGTTGTCTATTTCTTTGTGTTTGGCCGTGTGTGGTTCTCAATCAGAGGCAGCTGTCTATGTTGTCTCTGATTGAGAACCATACTTAGGTAGCCTGTTCCCACCTGTGTTTGTGGGTAGTTGTTTTCTGTTGTGTGTCTGCACCAGCCAGAACTGTTTCGGTCGTTATCTTTGTTATTTTTGTTATTTCAGTGTTCATTTAATAAATATGGACAAGTACCACGCTGCACCTTGGTCCTCTCCTTCCAACAGCCGTTACACCTCTGCTCATTTCAGAGTGTCTCAAGTTTCAACAAGATTGAGAACTCTTTTTTCATCACCGACTATAGCATTATGGTGTTTTTCCGCCAAATTTTTCTGATCTCCTATGCATGAGGAGAAAGTGGAGGTGGTGTTGAGTTTTTTTCCCCCCATAGGCAAGGGTTCACCAATGTCAGTGTAACTTATCAATTTACAATAACCATCCAATAACTTGTCGAGCTCATGCGGTAAGTGTAAAGCAAACTCGTAGAACACCCTGGTGATGACACATGAATGAATACAAACCACTGATCATTTTCCCCTGTCTGAATCACAATAACAATTGGATTAGTTTTAATTGGATTACTAATTATGTAGTGTAATTGCCTGATTACTTACATGTAAGACTGATCCAATCCAATGACATGCATGTA
The DNA here is from genome assembly GCF_002910315.2 of Salvelinus sp. IW2-2015. Lineage (NCBI taxonomy): Eukaryota > Metazoa > Chordata > Actinopteri > Salmoniformes > Salmonidae > Salvelinus > Salvelinus sp. IW2-2015. The sequence continues at coordinate 47,405,101 of NC_036838.1, forward strand.
TCTGTGTCTCCCGATGGGTGTACGTCTGTGGTGGCATGCGTGCCATTTTAAACTCAGTTTCACTGATGGATTGATTTGACACACAATGTTGCATCTGGCGATAGCGATAAGGGCAACTCCCTGTAGGTCTGCCTCTTTTAATGGTTTTATAAAGCAGCCATAGTAGATGGAGGATCAGCTGTAATGCTTCAGAGGCATTTTGATACTTCTAGTCTTATAGACATGTCTCTTTTAGAGCTGAACACATCCCATCCCCCTTTGCTATAAGCAGTTAGAAAAACATCCTGTCTGATGGAACCAAAAGACTTACGGGAGGACCATTCTCATTACCAGCCTAAAGGGAGCAGCTTAAAGTTTAAGTGATTAGTTGGATAAAATAGTGCTGAACTTCTTTATGTTTTAAATGCTCCAGAAAAGTATAACCATTCCACAGAACATATACCAGCTTTGAAAAACGACCCAACTCTAATTTTCTTAATTAGCCAATTAGGCAACCATAACTCAGCGGCATGACTCTCTAACTTAAAACGAATCCTTGCATGCAAGAAGGAAATAGATAAAGGGAGAGAGAAAAGCTCTCTGGTCTATGTAAAAATACTTGTCAGTGTTAACTCCAGCATACAATAGAGGGACATTGTGTTTGTATTCCACAAAACAGACTACTAGATATATACAGTACCAGTATATATATATATTTATGTCTTTTTTTAAACATTTTTTTGTTTAAATTGTAGAATAATAGTGAAGACATCAAAACTATGAAATAACACATATGGCATCATTTAGTAACCAAAAAAGTGTTAAGCAAAGAAAGATATATTTTATATGTGAGATTCTTCAAAGTAGACACCCTTTGCCTTGACAGCTTTGCACACTTTAGCATTCTCTCAACCAGCTTCAACTGGAATACTTTTCCAAAATTCTTGAAGGAGTTCCCACATATGCTGAGCACTCGTTGGCTGCTTTCTCATCACTCTGCGGTCCAACTCATCCCAAAGCATCTCAATTTGGTTGAGGTCAGGTGATTGTGGAGGCCAGGTCATCTGATGCATAACTCCATCACTCTCCCTCTTGGTCAAATAACCCTTACACAACCTGGAGGTGTGTTTGAGGTTATTGTCCTGTTGAAAAACAAATGTCTCACTAAGCAGATGGGATGGCGTATCACTGTAGAATGCTGTGGTAGCCATGCTGGTTAAGTGTGCCTTGAATTCTAAATAAATCACAGACAGTGTCACCAGCAAAGCAGCCCAACACCATCACACCTTCTCCTCCATGCTTCACGGTGGGAACTACACATGCAGAGATCATCCGTTAACCTGCTCTGCGTCTCACAAAGAAACGGCGGGTGGAACCAAAAATTTCAAATTTGGACTCATCAGAACAAAGGACAGATTTCCACCAGTCTAATGTCCATTACTCATGTTTCTTGGCCAAAGCAAGTCTCTTCTTCTTATTGGTGTCCTTTAGTAGTGGTTTCTTTGCAGCAATTCGACCATGAATGCCTGATTCACGCAGTCTCCTCTGAACAGTTGATGTTGAGATGTGTCTGTTACTTGAACACTGTGAAGCATTTATTTGGGCTGCAATCTGAGGTGCAGTTAACTCTAATAAATGTATCCTCTACAGCAGAGGTAACTCTGGGTCTTCCTTTCCTGTGGCGGTCCTCATGATAGCCAGTTTCATCATAGCGCTTGATGGTTTTGCGACTGCACTTGAAGAAACTTTCAAAGTTCTTGAAATTTTCTGGATTGAGTGACCTTCATGTCTTAAAGTAATGTTGTACTGTTGTTTATCTTTGCTTATTTGAGCTGTTCTTGACATATTATGGACTTGGTCTTTCACAATATAAATTAAGAATATACATATATATACACTGCTCAAAAAAATAAAGGGAACACTTAAACAACACAATGTAACTCCAAGTCAATCACACTTCTGTGAAATCAAACTGTCCACTTAGGAAGCAACACTGATTGACAATAAATTTCACATGCTGTTGTGCAAACGGAATAGACAAAAGGTGGAAATTATAGGCAATTAGCAAGACACCCCCAATAAAGGAGTGGTTCTGCAGGTGGTGACCACAGACCACTTCTCAGTTCCATGCTTCCTGGCTGATGTTTTGGTCACTTTGAATGCTGGCGGTGCTTTAACTCTAGTGGTAGCATGAGACGGAGTCTACAACCCACACAAGTGGCTCAGGTAGTGCAGCTCATCCAGGATGGCACATCAATGCGAGCTGTGGCAAGAAGGTTTGCTGTGTCTGTCAGCGTAGTGTCCAGAACATGGAGGCGCAACCAGGAGACAGGCCAGTACATCAGGAGACGTGGAGGAGGCCGTAGGAGGGCAACAACCCAGCAGCAGGACCGCTACCTCCGCCTTTGTGCCAGGAGGAGCACTGCCAGAGCCCTGCAAAATGACCTCCCAGGCCACAAATGTGCATGTGTCTGCTCAAACGGTCAGAAACAGACTCCATGAGTGTGGTATGAGGGCCCGACGTCCACAGAACTGAGAAGTGGACACTCTGGACACTACGCTGACAGACACAGCAAACCTTCTTGCCACAGCTCGCATTGATGTGCATCCTGGATGAGCTGCACTACCTGAGCCACTTGTGTGGGTTGTAGACTCCGTCTCATGCTACCACTAGAGTGAAAGCACCGCCAGCATTCAAAAGTGACAAAACATCAGCCAGGAAGCATAGAACTGAGAAGTTGGTCCTGTGAGTCCCACCTGCAGAACCACTCCTTTATTGGGGGTGTCTTGCTAATTGCCTATAATTTCCACCTTTTGTCTATTCCATTTGCACAACAGCATGTGACATTTATTGTCAATCAGTGTTGCTTCCTAAGTGGACAGTTTGATTTCACAGAAGTGTGATTGACTTGGAGTTACATTGTGTTGTTTAAGTGTTCCCTTTATTTTTTTGAGCAGTGTATATATAGAGAGAGAGAGCGAGAGAGAGAGACAATTTCAGAATAATAAGCTAATTAGTTGTGACCTACATTTTTTTAAATACAAATTGACAGTGTTGTAACACCAACAAACTCTGTCTTTGTTTTTACAAGAGAGTAGCAGTAAGTTGAAAATACAGACATTTTTAATACGTTTGTTTCTCCTCGCTAATTAGCAGGTCTAGAACAGAGAACAGACCCACGCTCCACTGAGGACAGACTATTGCAATGTGTGTGTTGCGCGTGTGTGTACTCTTTCTTTCTCTCTCTCGGTCTCTCACCTGCGTTGTTTATAAATTCTCCTGACATTAAACTTGGCAGTAGAACATTGTCTGAACACAACGTAGATAAACATCTGGCCTTCATCTCTGACTGGTAAAACAAATGTTCCTCCAATCATGACATGGTCTTCTTTCTACCATTAGAATCATCATGCCTCCGTTCATATACTTGAAATACTTGAAGAAAAAAGACACTATTTACTGTCCTAGTTACGTACCTGGCTTTGAGCCTTCAGCCACAGAGCCATTGTAGACCTGGTTCTGGAACTCTGGCCGGTTGTCATTCATGTCGATGACGTAGATGTATAGGTCTATGGGGCTTTCCACCTTGTTCCCATTCATGTCCACAGCATGGGCCCGCAGCTGCAAACAAAATAACAAAACAAAAAAAACATATGAGCATTGTATAAATCCTGTAAATGCAACAGTAACTTTGACGATAACTAAAAAAGCACTGATCGACACAAAACATCAAAGGAGACATTGACATAAACATAACAGGACACATTGTATATACAGGCTGGACTTCATCCTGTAACTGCAATGGTAACGTTGAGGCTAATTAATGCAGTACTGATTTTACATGAAACATCAAAAGAGACATATTGACAAACATAACAGCAATTAATCCTGTAACTGCAAGTAATCCTGTCATTTCAGATCTCTTCCACAAGTGTGTCTAATGTAATTGCATACTAGAGTGTCCAGGAAAATCCACTAACGCCGACCATTGAAATCCGGCCATGCACAGCTTAGTTTCAGAACAACCTTGATTCTGACTGTTGGTTGTGAGAGGTATGTTTATTGGAAGCTCCACAATTGAAGCAATAATTCCAGTCTTTTATTTGGCATGACAGAGAGAGCCCGTTGGAGTGCCTGTGTTGATAATTGCCAATAAGAAAAAGAGATTCTAACATGTTGTGTCCAAACACAGCCCAGCTAGCGTGTAATGCTCTGAGAACCATACGAATCTTAGAGCTTGGTGAGAGAGTGGTTGTCCTATGGTTATTTTGCATACAACCTACCGACAACGTTTTGGGAATGATTCTTCAGGGGGAATTTCAAAACTTCAGCATAACGTTTTTTGCAGGTTTCTTCATGGTCCTATTTAAAGTCCTGTTCTCAGAACATTCAGAACACTTTCCATAAAACCACAAGAAAACATTAGTAATGTTCAAAGAACCTCTGAAGGATCGTACCCTTTTTTTCAGTTTTCGCCTAAAATTACATACCCAAATCTAACTGCCTGTAGCTCAGAACCTGAAGCAAGGATATGCATATTATTGATACCATTTGAAAGAAAACACTTTGAAGTTTGTGCAAATGTGAAATTAATGTAGGAGAATATAACACATTAGATCTGGTAAAAGATAATACATAGAAAAAACATGCATTTTTATTATTATTACATTTTTTCATCATATTTGAAATGCAAGAGAAAGGGCACAATGTATTATTCCAGTTTAGGCGCAATTTATATTTTGGCCACTAGATGGAAGAAGTGTATGTGCAAAGTTTTGCACTGATCCAATGAACCATTGCATTTCTGTTCAAAATGTCATATCAAGTTTGCACAAATGTGCCTAATTGGTTTATTAAAACTTGTTTGGGATAGGGGGCGGTATTTTCACGTCCGGATGAAAAGCGTGCCCAAAGTAAACTGCCTGCTACTCAGGCCCAGAAGCTAGGATGTGCATATAATTGGTAGATTTGGATAGAAAACACTCTAAAGATTCTAAAACTGTTAAAATTATGTCTGTGAGTATAACAGAACTTATTTGGCGAAACCCCGAGGACAAACCATCCAGAATTTATTTTCTTTGAGGTGACTGTTTTCAATTCGTTTTCTATGGGAATCTAGATTTCTGAGGCATCTGGTTGCAGTTCCTAGKGCTTCCACTAGATGTCAACAGTCTTTAGAAATTGGTTGATGTTTTTCTTTTGAGTAATGAAGAAGTATGGCTGTTCAGACTGAGTGTCGAGTCTAGTGTACTGTTGTGTTTGGGGCGCGCGACCTGGCGCACACTCCACTTTCATTTTATCCGCTATTGAACACAGTTTATTCTGTCTTAAATTTTATCGATTATTTACGTTTTAAAATACCTAAAGTTGGATTAGGAAAGTTGTTTAAAATGTTTGGACCAAGATTACAGGTAACTTATTAGATAATGTGTAGTCATGTTGGGCGAGTTGGAACCGGTGTTTTTCTGAATCAAACGCGCCAAATAAATGAACATTTTGGGGATTTAACGATGGAATTAATCGAACAAAAGGAACATTTGTGATGTTTATGGGACATATTGGAGTGCCAACAGAAGAAGCTCTTCAAAGGTAAGGCATTAATTATATTGTTATTTCTGAGTTTTGTGTCGCGCCTGGCGGGTTAAAATATGATTGTCATGTGTTTGTTTGATGGGGTGCTGTCCTCAGATAATAGCATGGTTTGCTTTCGCCGTAAAGCCTTTTTCAAATCTGACACGGTGGCTGGATTAACAAGAAGTTAAGCTTTATTTTGGTGTATTGTGATTGTATGAAAGTTAAATATTTCTAAAAATTTATTTTGAATTTCGCGTTCTGCAATATCACCGGATGTTGTCGAAACGTTCCGCTAGCGGAACCCCCAGACGTAAAAGGTTAATACATTTTCAAGTTCATAACTGTGCACTCTCCTCAAACAATAGCATGATATTCTTTCACTGTAATATTTACTGTAATTTGGACAGTGCAGTTAGATTAACAAGAATTGAAGCTTTCTGCCCATATCAGATATCTTTATGTCCTGGGAAATTCTCTTGTTACTTACAACCTCATGCTAATCACATTAGCGCATGTTAGCTCAACCGTCCCGCGGGGGGGACACCGATCCTGTAAATATATACAGTGGGGAGAACAAGTATTTGATACACTGACGATTTTGAAGGTTTTCCTTCTTACAAAGCATGTAGAGGTCTGTCATTTTTATCATAGGTACACTTCAACTGTGAGAGACGGAATCTAAAACAAAAATCCAGAAAATCACATTGTATGATTTTTAAGTAAATAATTTGCATTTTATTGCATGACATAAGTATTTGATCACCTACCAACCAGTAAGAATTCCGGCTCTCACAGACCTCTTAGTTTTTCTTTAAGAAGCCCTCCTGTTCTCCACTCATTACCTGTATTAACTGCACCTGTTTGAACTCGTTACCTGTATAAAAGACACCTGTCCACACACTCAATCAAACAGACCCCAACCTCTCCACAATGGCCAAGACCAGAGAGCTGTGTAAGGACATCAGGGCTAAAATTGTAGACCTGCACAAGGCTGGGATGGGCTACAGGACAATAGGCAAGCAGCTTGGTGAGAAGGCAACAACTGTTGGCGCAATTATTAGAAAATGGAAGAAGTTCAAGATGACGGTCAATCACCCTCGGTCTGGGGCTTGCAAGATCCTACCTCGTGGGGCATCAATGATCATGAGGAAGGTGAGGGATCAGCCCAGAACTACACGGCAGAACCTGGTCAATGACCTGAAGAGAGCTGGGACCACAGTCTCAAAGAAAACCATTAGTAACACACTACGCCGTCATGGATTAAAAATCCTGCAGTGCACGCAAGGTCCCCCTGCTCAAGCCAGCGCATGTCCAGGCCCGTCTGAAGTTTGCCAATGACCATCTGGATGATCCAGAGGAGGAATGGGAGAAGGTCATGTGGTCTGATGAGACAAAAATAGAGCTTTTTGGTCTAAACTCCACTCGCCGTGTTTGGAGGAAGAAGAAGGATGAGTACAACCCCAAGAACACCATCCCAACCATGAAGCATGGAGGTGGAAACATCATTCTTTGGGGATGCTTTTCTGCAAAGGGGACAGGACGACTGCACCGTATTGAGGGGAGGATGGATGGGGCCATGTATCGCGATATCTTGGCCAACAACCTCCTTCCCTCAGTAAGAGCATTGAAGATGGGTCGTGGCTGGGTCTTCCAGCATGACAACGACCCGAAACACACAGCCAGGGCAACTAAGGAGTGGCTCCGTAAGAAGCATCTCAAGGTCCTGGAGTGGCCTAGCCAGTCTCCAGACCTGAACCCAATAGAAAATCTTTGGAAGGAGCTGAAAGTCCGTATTGCCCAGCGACATACACGAAACCTGAAGGATCTGGAGAAGGTCTGTATGGAGGAGTAGGCCAAAATCCCTGCTGCAGTGTGTGCAAACCTGGTCAAGAACTACAGGAAACGTATGATCTCTGTAATTGCAAACWAAGGTTTCTGTACCAAATATTAAGTTCTGCTTTTCTGATGTATCAAATACTTATGTCATGCAATAAAATGCAAATTAATTACTTAAAAATCATACAATGTGATTTTCTGGATTTTTGTTTTAGATTCCGTCTYTCACAGTTGAAGTGTACCTATGATAAAAAATGACAGACCTCTACATGCTTTGTAAGTAGGAAAACCTGCAAAATCGGCAGTGTATCAAATACTTGTTCTCCCCACTGTACATTCCATTCTGAGCATGAAAAAAACTCTCTCTATCCTCTGTCTTGTTAAGTGTCTTCAGGTGTGTTGGCCGTGCCCACTAATTGGCCACACCTGATCTTAATGTGTGCTTGTTTCCTTTCAAATGGAGTCTGATTGAATAGCCGAAAATAAACTGCTTTGTATGAGTAACAAAAAAAACATGGCATGCTAGCTACATCATGGTGGCACAGTGGACTAATTCCATGGATAGAAAACAGCAGAGCATAGTTTTGAATCTCACTGACGCCATGCCACAATGAAAAATAAATGTGTTTGCATGATTAATGCTGAAGGAAATTAATTAATGTTTGTCCTATCTGTGCTTGGAGTTTAAAACAATTAACCTAAGCTAGTAGTGTTATTAAAAGTCTTATTGAAACATGTTCTCAAATAACCTATAATTTCAATTCTCAGAACGCAAAAGAAAACTCCCAGGGAACCCTTCAGGGAACCATAGTAAAACATTCTCAGAATCTCCCTGCAACCTAAAAATGTACGTTCCCAGAAGAGGCAAAATTTTCACTTACGTCCTCAGAACGCTTTTTTAAACGGTTAAGAAAGTTATGGCTTCGTTCCCAGAACCAATGGGAAACCAAAAACATAAGTTCCCAAAACTTCGAAGGGAGATACAGGCTAGGGTATGTGCTGCTCAGCTCACACGCCGACAGAGATGGTCGCCTCGCTTCGCGTTCTTAGGAAACTATGCAGTATTTATTTTTTTATGTATTATTTCTTACACTGTTACCCCAGGAAATCTTAAGTCTAATTACATACTGTCGGGAAGAACTATTGGATATAAGAGCAACGTCAACTTACCAACATTACGACCAGGAATATGACTTTCCCGAAACGGATCCTCTGTTTGGACCACCACCGAGGACAATGGACCGGGCAGACGGAGCGGTCTTCTGGACAGGCTCCGTAGATGGGCACATCGCTCACCGCTCCCGAGTATACTACTCGCCAATGTCCAGTCTCTTGACAACAAGGTAGATGAAATTCGAGCAAGGGCTGTCTTCCAGAGAGACATCAGAGATTGTAACATTCTCTGTTTCACGGAAACATGGCTCACTCTGGATACGTTATCAGAGTCTGTACAGCCATCCGGTTTCTTTCACGCATCGCGCCGACAGAAACAAACATGTCTCTGGTAAGAAGAAGGGCAGGGGTGTATGCCTTATGAATATGGAGTCGTGGTGTGATCATAACAACAACAGGAACTCGAGTCCTTTTGTTCACCTGACCTAGAATTCTTTACAATCAAATGCTGACCGCATTATCTACCAAGAGAATTCTCTTCGATTATAATCACAGCCGTGTATATCCCACCCAAGCAGACACCTCGACGGCCCTGAAAGAACTTCATTAGACTCTATGTAAACTGGCAACCACATATTCTGAGGCTGCATTTATTGTAGCTGAGGATTTTAACAAAGCTAATCTGAAAACAAGGCTCCCTAAATGTTATCACCATATCGAATGTGTGACCGGGCTGGATCATTGCTACTCTAACTTCCGCAACCCATACAAAGCCCTCCCTCTCCCTCCTTTTGGCAAATCTGACCACGACTCCATTTTGTTGCTCCCAGCTTACAGACAGAAACTAAAACAGGAAACGCCCGTGCTCAGGTCTGTTCAACGCTAGTCCGACCAATCTGATTCCAAGCATCAATATTGCTTTGATCACGTGGACTGGGATATGTTCCGGATAGCCTCAGACAACAACATTGATGTGTACGCTGATTCAGTGAGCGAGTTTATTAGCAAGTGCATCGGTGATGTTGTACCCACGGTGACTATTAAAATCTTACCCAACCAGAAACCGTGGATTGATGGCAGCAAACTGAAAGCGCGAACCACTGCTTTTAATCATGGCAAGGTAACCGGAAACATGACGAAAACAAACAGGGTAGCTATTCCCTCCGCAAGGCAGTCAAAAAAGCTAAGCGTCAATATAGAGACAAAGTAGAGTCGCAATTCATAGGCTCAGACACGAGACGTACAGTTGAATTCGGAAGATTACATACACCTTAGCTAAATACATTTAAACTCAGTTCCTGACATTTAAACCTTGTAAAAACTTGTCACGTTCTGACCATAGTTATTTTGTGTTTTCTTTGTTTTAGTGTTGGTCAGGACGTGAGCTGAGTGGACATTCTATGTTGTGTGTCTAGTTTTCCCGTTTCTATGTTTGGCCTGATATGGTTCTCAATCAGAGRCAGGTGTTAGTCATTGTCTCTGATTGGGAACCATATTTAGGTAGCCTGTTTTGTGTTGGGTTTTGTGGGTGGTTGTCTTCTGTCTTCGTGTGTCTGCACCAGACAGAACTGTTTCGTTTTTTTCACATTTGTTGTTTTGTATTTTGTAGTGTTCACGTTTATTGTCTTTATTAAACATGATGAACACTAACCACGCTGCGCTTTGGCCCTCTCCTTCGTCCACAGAAGAAAGCCGTTACAAAACTTCCCTGTCTTAGGTCAGTTAGGATCACCACTTTATTTTAAGAATGTGAAATGTCAGAATAATAGTAGAGAGAATTATTATTATTATAATTTTTTTAATTATTTTACCCCCATTTCTCCCCAATTTTCGTGGTATCCAATTGTTAGTAATTACTATCTTGTCTCATCGCTACAACTCCCGTACGGGCTCGGGAGAGACGAAGGTCGAAAGCCATGCGTCCTCCGAAACACAACACAACCCAACCAAGCTGCACTGCTTCTTAACACAGCGCGCCTCCAACCCGGAAGCCAGCCGCACCAATGTGTCGGAGGAAACACCGTGCACCTAGCTGCCTTGGTTAGCGCGCACTGTGCCCGGCCCGCCACAGGAGTCGCTGGTGCGCGATGAGACAAGGATATCCCTACCGGCTGAACCCTCCCTAACCCGGACGACGCTAGGCCAATTGTGCGTCGCCCCACAGACTTCCCGGTGTCTGAGACCCAGAGTCCCAGAGTCTCTGGTGGCACAGCTAGCGCTGCGATGCAGTGCCCTAGACCACTGCGCCACCCGGGAGGCCGAGAATGATTTATTTAATATTTTATTTCTGTCATCAAATACCCAGTGGGTCAGAAGGTTACATACACTCAATTAGTATTTGGTAGCATTGCCTTTAAAATGTTTAACTTGGGTCAAACGTTTCAGGTAGCCTTCCAAAAGCTTCCCACAATAAGTTGGGTGAATTTTGGCACATTCGTCCTGACAGAGCTGAAGTAACTGAGTCAGGTTTGTAGGCCTCCTTGCTCGCACACACTTTTTCAGTTCTGCCCACACATTTTCTATGGGATTGAGGTCAGGGCTTTGTGATGGCCACTCCAATACCTTGACTTTGTTGTCCTGAAGCCTTTTTGTCACAACTTTGGAAGTTTTCTTGGGGTCATTGTCCATTTGGAAGACCCATTTGCGACCAAGCTTTAACTTCCTGACTGATGTCTTGAGATGTTGCTTCAATATATCCACATAATTCTCCTGCCTCATGATGCCATCTATCTTGTGAGGTGCACCAGTCCCTCCTGCAGCAAAGCACCCCCACAACATGATGCTGCCACCCCCGTGCTTCACGGTTGGGATGGTGTTCTTCAGCTTGCAAGCGTCCCCCTTTTTCCTCCAAACATAACGAAACAGTTCTATTTTTGTTTCATCAGACCAGAGGACATTTGTCCCCATGTGCAGTTGCAAACCGTAGTCTGGCTTTTTTATGGCGGTTTTGGAGCAGTGGCTTCTTCCTTGCTGAGCGGCCTTTCAGGTTATGTCGATATAGGACTCGTTTTAMTGTGGATATAGATACTTTTGTACCTGTTTCCTCCAGCATCTTCAAAAGGTCCTTTGCTGTTGTTCTGGGATTGATTTGCACTTTTCACACCAAAGTACATTCATCTCTAGGAGACAGAACGCGTCTCCTTCCTGAGCGGTATGATGGCTGCGTGGTCCCATGGTGTTTATACTTGCGTACTATTGTTTGTACAGATGAACGTGGTACCTTCAGGCGTTTGGAAATTGCTCCCAAGGATGAACCAGACATGTGGAGGTCTACATTTTTTTCTGAGGTCTTGGCTGATTTCTTTTGATTTTCCCATGATGTCAAGCAAAGAAGCACTGAGTTTGAAGGTAGGCCTTGAAATACATCCACAGGTACACCTCCAATTGACTCAAATTATGTCAATTAGCCTATCAGAAGCTTCTAAAGCATTACATTTACATTTAAGTCATTTAGCAGACGCTCTTATCCAGAGCGACTTACAAATTGGAAAGCTCATACATATTCATCCTGGTCCCCCCGTGGGGAATGAACCCACAACCCTGGCATTGCAAGCGCCATGCTCTACCACCTGAGCCACACGGGACTAAAGCCATGACATAATTTTCTGGAATTTTCCAAGCTGTTTAAAGGCACAGTCAATTAAGTGAATGTAAACTTCTGACCCACTGGAATTGTGATACAGTGAATTATAAGTAACAATAAATTGTTGGAAAAATTACTTGTGTCATGCTCAAAGTAGATGTCCTAACCGACTTGCCAAAACTATAGTTTGCTAACAAGACATTTTTGGAGTGGTTGAAAAATTTGTTTTAATGACTCCAACCTAAGTGTATGTATACTTCCGACTTCAACTGTATGTGGCATGGTCTACAGTCAATCACGGATTACAAAATGAAAACCATTCCCGTTGCTGACATCGACGTCTTGCTCCCGACAAACTAAACAACTTCTTTGCTCACAGTGCCACTGACACGGCCCGCTACCAAAACCTGCGAGCTCTCCTTCACCGCAGCCAATGTGAGTAAAACATTTAAACGTCTTAACCCTCGCAAGGCTGCCGGCACAGACGGCATCCCTAGCCGCGTTCTCAGAGCATGCGCAGACCAGCAGGCTGGTGTGTTTACGGACATATTCAATCAGTCCCTATCCCAGTCTGCTCTTCCCACATGCTTCAAGAGGGCCACCATTGTTGCTGTTCCCAAGATAGCTAAGGTAACTGAGCTAAATGACTATCGCCCCGTAGCACTCACTTCCGTCATCATGAAGTGATTTGAGAGACTAGTCAAGGATCATATCACCTCCACCCTACCTGACACCCTAGACCCACTCCAATTTGCTTACCGCCCCAATAGGTCCACAGACAACGCAATCGCAATCACACTGCACACTGCCCTAACCAATCTGGACAAGATGAATACCTATGTAAGAATGCTGTTCATCGATTACAGCTCAGGATTTAACACCATAGTACCCTCCAAACTCGTCAAAAACACTCACAAACTTTTACAGATGCACAATTGAGAGCATCCTGTCGGGCTGTATCCCCGCCTGGTACGGGGATACAACTGCAACGCCCACAACCATACAATTCTCCAGAGGGTAGCGAGGTCTTCACAACGCCTCACCGAGGGCAAACTACCTGCCCTCCAGGACACCTAGACCACCCAATGTCACAGGAAGGCCCAAAAAATTATCAAGGACAACAACCACCCGAGCCACTGCCTGTTCACCGCGTTATCATCCAGAAAGTGAGGTCAGTACATGTGCATCAAAGCTGGGACCGAGAGACTGAAAAATTGTTTCTATCTCAAGGCCAGCAGACTGCTTAACAGCCATCACTAACATTGAGTGGCTGCTGCCAACATACTGACTCAAATCTCTAGCCACTTTAACTTCTTAAGTGTAGGGGGCAGTATTTTCGTTTTTGGCTAAAAAACGTACCCATTTGAAACTGCCTATTTCTCAGCCCCCGAAACTAGAATATGCATATAATTGTCAGATTAGGATAGAAAACACTCTAAAGTTTCCAAAACGGTCAAAATTTTGTCTGTGAGTTTAACAGTACTGATATTGCAAGCGAAAACCTGAGGAAAATCCAATCAGGAAGTGCCACTTTCTTTGAAACCTCTCTGTTCTTATGCATCCCTATTACCCATTTAAAGGGATATCAACCAGATTGCTTTTTCTATGGCTTCCCTAAGGTGTCAACAGCCTTTAGACATAGTTTCAGGCTTTATTTTGAAAAATGAGCGAGAACCATCACATTGCGTAAGTGGATAGGTGGGGGCTCTCAGAGTGAGTTGTGCGCAACAGAGAAAGGCAGCCATTGTTACTCCCGGTCCGAGTGAAAAACTAACACTCCCGGTTGATATATTATCGAATAGATATTTGAAAAACAACCTGAGGATTGATTATAAAAAACGTTTGACATGTTTCTGTGGACATTATGGATATTATCTGGAATTTTTGTCTGCGTTGTCGTGAACGCTTTTTCCTGTGGATTTCTCAGCATAACGCGCGAAACGAACTGAGGTATTTGGATATAAAAATATCTTTATGGAACAAAAGGAACATTTGTTGTCTAACTGGGAGTCTCGTGAGTGAAAACATCCGAAGATCATCAAAGGTAAACGATTAATTTGATTGGTTTTCTGATTTTCGTGACCAAGTTACCTGATGCTAAGTGTACTTAATGTTTTGTCGAGCGATCGATAAACTTACACAAACGCTTGTATTGCTTTCGCTGTAAAGCATAATTTCAAAATCTGAGACGACAGGTGGATTAACAAAAGGCTAAGCTGTGTTTTGCAATATTGCACTTGTGATTTCATGAATATGAATATTTTCTAGTAATATTATTTGACTGTGGCGCTATGCTATTCAGCGTTGCTGATGACAATTATCCTTGATCCGGGATGGGTAACAAGTAGGTTAATAACTAAAAATTGGATGTAATAAATGTATCACTAGTCACTTTAAACAATGCCCTTTATATAATGTTTACATACCCTACATTACTCATCTAATATGTATATACTGTACTCTATACCATCTACTGCATCTTGCCTATGCCGCATCCATACATTTATATGTACATATTCTTATTCATTCCTTTACACTTGTGTGTATAAGGTAGTTGTTGTGAAATTGTTAGATAACTTGTTTGATATTACTGCACGGTCAGAACTAGCACAAGCATTTCGCTACACTCGCATTAACATCTGCTAACATCTGTGTATGTGACCAATAAAATTTGATTTGACACAGGGAGAGCCCCAGATAACACCTAGACTATTCTATTCAACACAACTCATGAGTTGTCTGGCTTTTGTTCTCCCAGGGAAAACAACAATCCTGGTAGGTTTGTGCCACACCACTGATTGGACACAGTGTCTTGTTACTGAGATAAGCAATTCCACAAAAGTTTGTTGTGTTTCACACACACACACACACACACACACACACACACACACACACACACACACACACACACACACACACACACACACACACACACACACACACACACACACACACACACACACACACACACACACACACACACACACACACACACACACACACACACACACACACACACACACACACACACACACAGAGAGAGAGAGAAGGCGGAGAGAGAGCGAGGAGGGGGAGAGAAAGAGAGATGGAAGGAGCATGTCTCGTGTAATTCCAGTAGAGACAGATACAGAGAGAAACAGTGAGAGACCATAACATGCTGACCACACCGCTCGCGCACATGGGCAAAATATATTTACACATACATGGTATTCAATCAACTAGCGTCTGCGTAGCCAGGCGCAAAAATATAACTTGTTTCTATTTTTGATGCTTGACGTGCTGCAAGTCCCACCTCTCTCGTCTCCTCATTGGTTTTTAGGAGCATATACCAACATGGGTGACTGAAAGATTAAATGAGGTTCACACTCAAGTCCAGTTGTTGGTGGTAATGCACCTTAAAGTTGGTTGCCAACAGTCATATAAAGTCAGAAGAAGGAGACTGAAGGAGGAGAAATTACTAGAAACTAACTAAATTTACCCTTTTATATGTGAATTAATTGTTGGAGTAGAGGACCTTGTACATTTTAGGTAAAATAACAACCCAATGTTTATATCCCAGGACAAATTAGCTATCAACATCAAGCTAGCTAAATGGCCGTGATTGTTTCATGCATTTCAACCTGTCCCCAAATTAATAAAGTTGGTTCAGACTTCGTTTTGATATTTCAACATGCGTGTCCTGATCTCATCTGGTGTGGATGGACAAAATCAACATGCGCGTGATGCCGCACGAGGACACACGCACGTGCCCGGTCTAGTCAACGTGTGAGAGGAAGGAGTGACAACCCCGTGTCTGAATACCCATGTTGACTAATGATGTCTCACAGCTCTAGACACCATTATATTTGAAAGGCAAAGAACACCATCATTGTCTCTCCCAATAGCTCTTTAAAAAATAAAGCCATGAAAACCCAGATCGAGATGGAGAGACTTGTGTTGGAGGTTGTCTTTCTCATACACCTTCACAGTCATGTGGGCAGTGGACCCTTTTATTACAGCAAGTACAACATTGACAAACATAATATCTTTACTATTCACAGAAAGAGGCAATGTTCTTTAGAATGCGCCAGAGGGCTGAATGCCAAAGAGGAGCCTCAAGCTACAGCATCGACACCTGCCTTCTTGGAAAAATGAATCATCTTGCTTTGTGTCTGTTCCACATGGTGTGGAAACACACACACTGACAGATTTCACATTGACTGACTTCTGCTCTCACACACACGTAAGCACATAAATACACACACACACACACACACACACACACACACACACACACACACACACACACACACACACACACACACACACACACACACACACACACCGTATAAACACGTCCAAATGCTGTTGCTTCAGCCACTTAATATTCCCCCAGACGATGAGTTTCACTAGGCCAGAGCACAACAAACAAACAAAGAGAGAAACACCAACAAAAAAACAAGCCCAATCTGTTTCCTCAGCTGTGGATTCTGCATGGTGTGTGGTGTAAGGGGGATGGGGGATGACGGAGCCAATGGACATTTGATCTGAGAGCCTGGAAGAGTGTGTGAGGAGTGTGTAAGCAGTGTGTGTGGACTGCTAATGTGTGATTTTGGGCCATCATTAGCATGCTGGAGGGCGGGCCTGAGAAACGCATCGCCAACCACCAGCGCCGCCACAGCAACCACTGATGGGGTCTGTCCAATTCCCCCCAGGCACACCCGTCAACATCTTCATCAAAACACACAAATGCACACACACGCGCGCACACACACTTCTCTTGGCTGGCTCCCAGCTGCTCTCTCCCTACAGCTGTATGTGGCGAAAAACAAAACTACACCCACACGCTAACCTCAGAGTTCCTCTTCCTCTGATGGAAGTCTGTCAAAAACACCAGTCATGTCTTTCGTATCAAAGAACAGACCAGAACATATGTGACCCATTCCAGGAAGCTAGGCGTATGTCTTAACACGAGATGCATTTAAACTGATACAAACATTTGATAAAAATAAATAAATTGGGGGGCAGAAATGCCTTCGGAACATTCAAGCGCCTTAATAACAAACGTGCATGCCATCTATAAATACGAATAAAATGGTTAAATTATGAACCTAGTTGGTTTAGCCACAGAAAAAGACAGGAACCATCCCGTTAGCCATGATTGACTGAGATAATGGATGGGCTGGACATGCCGAGAGATAAGTTCAGATTGATCTGCCATGTAGCATGCTTCTGTCTATAACATGAGCTGCTCAGTATGTGTAGATAATCCTTGCTACCACGGCTTTTTTTTTTATATCATGAAGAACTGCAAAATTGTTGCTACTGCTCTCAATATTGCTGCCCTGAATTTAACATGCATATCGACAAAGATCCGTGGGGAATAGTTGTCATGGACTACTTTCGGGTGGACGATCATGCCATGTTGACTCTCTCTGACTCTGAAAATGAATCAGACAATGAGGAAATCCTTGATGTAGGTAAAAACATTTACATTGAACCAGACATTGTAGAGTCTTCTGATGACAGGGATGGAGAAGAAAGGGCGATCAACAGTACTGTTGTCACAGAAGAAGTTGACCAAGTTTGAAATAAGTAGAATGCCCGGTGGAAGAAGAGTATGATTGCACATGAGGAGGGAGTTGAAAAGAGAACACAGAAGGCTGTTGTATAAAATACCTGTCTCCGGATTATACCTTCAAACTAAGGGCAACCATGGCATCCATGACAGAGGGGGAGAAGCGTTCATCCATGTATACGGGCAAAAGTCTAGCTACATTTTCAGACATTATACGTTTCAATTTTTGGGGGGAAAGTCATTTTCACCGCAAGTTAACGTGTAATGTTAGCTAGCTAGCAGACATTAGCTGGCTGGCTCGCTAGCTCGCTAGCTAATGTTACGTGTATGATCTTTGTAGTAATATTGTTATTATCTCAGAAAGCCATTTACATTACTAGCTATAGCCTATAGCTAGCTAGCTAACATTGAACCTAGTTGGTTAGCTTTAGCTACCTGCAGATTCATGCATGGTACATGGTAGTACTGTATGGCTTGGGATTATGGTTCATTGTTTAGACAAAAGACTAAACAAAAGACTCCACTATGCAAGTAACCATTTCACTGTACCATTTACACCTTCTACATCCTGTGCATGTGACAAATCAACTTTGATTTGATTTAATATATTGCGTGTTTACTAGAGATGGTAATGTGAAGAACAACATGACCTACACCAAAGCCAGATTAGGATATAGGCCAAGGACTAGATAACATATATTTTACTACTACTTTCACCACTTTTAGTATTGAAAGCTTTGTTTTTTTACTACACTACCTAACTCACTCTGTTTAGCACAAGGCCTCACATGTGAATTCTTGAAGAGATTGGGTGGGGCTAAGGCTTAAGAATGTGTGAGTGATGCTGAATGGGTGTAGACAAAGAAGAGCTCTCCAGTAGGTGTACCAAAAACATTCATGGGACATTTTCTCAAAAGTGGGGTTACAAATGTATCAACTTTCAAAGCAGAATTACTTTCCCATTGTTTCTCAACTGCAGTCTCTACTTTAACAAAATATCACCAAATCAAAGTGGTGGGTCACATATAAAGTTATCTACGCCAACCATGAGCGTAAAAGCAAAGAGCAGAGAAGGTTCTTCACAGGTAATTCATAAAGTGAAAGTCTAGTGCTATCTCTGTCTTACCGGTTGGGTGACTAACACCAGGCTCCACTCAGGCTCTAACACCAGGCTCTTCTTAGGCTCAAACACAAGGCTCCTCTCAGGCTCAAACACAACGCTCCTCTCAGGCTCAAACACAACGCTCCTCTCAGGCTCTAATACCAAGCTCCCCTCAGGCTGTAATACCAAGCTCCCCTCAGGCTATAATACCAGGCTCCTCTCAGGCTCTAATAACGAGCTCCTGTCAGGCTCTAACACCAAGCTCCAACATCAGGCTCCACTCAGGCTCAGGCTTGTTTACAGTTGCCAGTCCAGTTCACTAGACCTTAACGAGCGCCCTATGACCTGATTGACTTATTGATCCCTCCCATGCCAAGAGGTGTAGGAGCAGGTGTACTAACATCCACCAGCTCGCAAAGAGACCTGACACCACTGGGCTAGCCTGGCCAGGTTACACCTCCACTCCCACCTCCACCAGATGGCAGGCTCTGGAAAAGAGACTGATACTGTAGGAGGACTGACAAGCAGGACCTCATCTGGAAATAAATGGACCAGCAGGAACTGCCAGATGGATGAGTCAGGCCAAAGAGAGAGGACTGCCAAGAGCAGGGAGGTCCTTGGACTTGGAGTTCGCTGCAAATCTCTTGTATGGAGAATTGTGTGTTTTAAGTGTATGTAATACAAATCAATAAGACACTCAGGCCTGTAGAATAATAGTGAAGACATCACAGCTATGACATAACACAGATGGAATCATGCAGTAACCAAAAACGTGTTAAGCAAATCAAAATATATTTTAGATTTTAGATTCTTCAAAGTAGCCACTCTTTGCCTTGATGACAGCTTTGCACAATCTTGGCATTCTCTCAACCAGCTTCATGAGGTACAGTAGTCACCTGGAATGCTTTTCCAACAGTCTTGAAAGAGTTCATACATATGTTGATCACTTCCTTCACTCATCCCAACTCATCCCAAACCATCTCAATTGGGTTGAGGTCAGGTGATTGTGGAGGCCAGGTCATCTGATGCAGCACTCCATCACTCTCCTTCTTGGTCAAATAACCCTTACATAGCCTGGAGGTGTGTTTTGGTCATTGTCCAGTTGAAAAACAAATGATAATAACACTGAGCGCAAACCAGATTGGATGGCGTATCGCTGCAAAATGCTGTGGTAGCCATGCTGGTTAAGTGTGCTTTAAATTCTAAATAAATCATAGACAGTGTCACCAGCAAAGCACGCCCACACCATCACACCTCCTCCTCCATGCTTCACGGTGGGAACCACGCATGAGGAGATCATCCGTTCACCTACTCTGCGTCTCACAAAGACACAGCGTTTGGAACCAAACATCTCAAATTTGGACTCATCAGACCAAATGACAGATTTCCACTGGTCTAATGTCCATTGTTCATGTTTCTTGTCCCAAGCAAGTCTCTTCTTATTATTGGTGTTCTTTAGTCGTGGTTTCTTTGCAGCGAGAAACCATTGATTCATACTATCTCCTCTGAACAGTTGATGTTGAGATGTGTCTGTTACATGAACTCTGTGAATAATTTATTTGGGCTGCGATGGTAGGCCGTCATTGTAAATAAGAATTTGTTCTTAACTGATTTGCCTAGTTAAATAAAGGTAAAATGTAATTTAATTTAAAAAAGGTGCAGTTAATTGCCGATTTCTGTGACTGGTAACTCTAATGAACTTATCCTCTGCAGTCTTCCTTTCCTGTGGTGGTCCTCATGAGAGCCAGTTTCATCATAGCGCTTGGTGGTTTTTGCGACTGCACTTGAAGAAACTTTAAAAGTTGATTGACCTTGATGTCTTAAAGTAATGATGGACTGTTGTTTCTCTTTGCTTATTTGAGCTGTTCTTGCCATAATATGTACTTGGTATTTTACCAAATAGGGCTATCTTCTGTACCTACCTTGTCACAACACAACTGATTGGCTCAAATGCATTCAGAAGGAAAGAAATTCCACAAATTAACTTTTAACAAGGCACACCTTTTAATTGAAATGCATTCCAGGTGACTTCTACTCATGAAGCTGGTTGAGAGAATGCCAAGAGTGTGCAAAGCTGTCATCAAGGTGGGTGGTACTTTGAAGAATTTCAAATATAAAATATATTTTCATTTGTTTAACACTTTTTTTGGTTACTACATGATTCTGTATGTGTTATTTCATAGTTTTGATGTCTTCACTATTATGCTGCAATGAAGAAAATAGTAAAAATTCAGTAAAGCCCTGGAATGAGTAGGTGTGTCGAAAACTTTTGACTGGTACTGTATATATATATATATATATATATACAGTGGGGAGAACAAGTATTTGATACACTGACGATTTTGCAGGTTTTCCTACTTACAAAGCATGTAGAGGTCTGTCATTTTTATCATAGGTACACTTCAACTGTGAGAGAAGGAATCTAAAACAAAAATCCAGAAAATCACATTGTATGATTTTTAAGTAATTAATTTGCATTTTATTGCATGACATAAGTATTTGGGATACTCAGAAAGCAGAACTGATATTTGGTACAAAACCTTGTTTGCAATTAAAGAGATAATACGTTTCCTGTAGTTCTTGACCAGGTTTGCACACACTGCAGCAGGGATTTTGGCCCACTCCTCCATACAGACCTTCTCCAGATCCTTCAGGTTTCGGGGCTGTCGCTGGGCAATACGGACTTTCGGCTCCCTCCAAAGATTTTCTATTGGGTTCAGGTCTGGAGACTGGCTAGGCCACTCCAGGACCTTGAGATGCTTCTTACGAGCCACTCCTTAGTTGCCCTGGCTGTGTGTTTCGGGTCGTTGTCATGCTGGAAGACCCCAGCCGACCCATCTTCAATGCTCTTACTGAGGGAGGAGGTTGTTGGTCAAGATCTCGCGATACATGGCCCCATCCATCCTCCCCTCAATACGGTGCAGTCGTCCTGTCCCCTTGCAGAAAAGCATCCCCAAGAATGATGTTTCCACCTCCATGCTTCACGGTTTGGGATGGTGTTCTTGGGGTTGTACTCATCCTTCTATTCCTCCAAACACGGCGAGTGGAGTTTAGAGCAAAAAGCTCTATTTTTGTCTCATCAGACCACATGACCTTCTCCCATTCCTCCTCTGGATCATCCAGATGGTCATTGGCAAACTTCGAGCGGGCCTGGACATGCGCTGGGTTGAGCAGGGGACCTTGCGTGCGCTGCAGGATTTTATCCATGACGGCGTAGTGTGTTACTAATGGTTTTCTTTGAGACTGTGGTCCAGCTCTCTCAGGTCATTGACCAGGTCCTGCCGTGTAGTTCTGGGCTGATCCCTCACATTCCTCATGATCAATTGATGCCCCACGAGGTGAGATCTTGCATGGAGCCCCAGACGAGGGTGATTGACCGTCATCTTGAACTTCTTCCATTTTCTAATAATTGTGCCAACAGTTGTTGCCTTCTCACCAAGCTGCTTGCCTATTGTCCTGTAGCCCATCCCAGCCTTGTACAGGTCTACAATTTATCCTGATGTCTTACACAGCTCTCTGGTCTGGGCCATTGTGGAGAGGTTGGAGTCTGTTTGATTGAGTGTGTGGCCAGGTGTCTTTTTAAGGTACACGAGTTCAAACAGGTGCAGTTAATACAGGTAATGAGTGGAGAACAGGAGGGCTTCTTAAAGAAAAACGAAACAGGTCTGTGAGAGCCGGAATTCTTTACTGGTTGGTAGGTGATCAAAACTCTTATGTCATGCAATAAAATGCAAATTAATTACTTAAAAATCATACACATGTGATTTCTGGATTTTTGCTTTAGATCCGTCTCTCACAGTTGAAGTGTACCTATGATAAAAATGACAGACCTCTACATGCTTTGTAAGTAGGAAAACCTGCAAAATCGGCAGTGTATCAAATACTTGTTCTCCCCACTGTATATATGAGGAGGGTCGTGTTTCATACACACGCACAGGCAAAGATTTTTAGCTGGCAGGCAGACATTGGAATACGTTTCTAAGTGACAAAGTGGGGGCTTTGCATTGGCACGTTTATTCTGAGACTTGAATAGAATGCCAGGAACGTAAAATAACATTATTTCCAAACTTAAAATAATGGTTCTAGTATGCTGTAGATCCCTTTTGTTCGCGGTTCTGATTCTGTTCCTCTAAAAATGTAGTTATTTTCCAGTTTTCGTTTCTGTTTCCTGAACCGGTTTCAACCCCTGGTTTGTTATGTCTGTCTGGCCTATGCTATGTCTCCCATTCTTTCGTGGTACATTTTTGTATGTAAAGCAAATATCTGTGATATTTGAAAGAAATATTTAATCTATTCTAAGGAAATATCTAATGTTGTGAGCATGTCTGAAGTGTGTACAGTAAGAGGCAGATGTGTGCTAAATATAAAGCTGTCAGAGGAGAGGAGGCAGCATGTAGCTGAAGAGTTCATGGGGAACATGTTCCAGTCTGATGGGGGTAAACAGCCAGCTGTAGACAAAGAAAGGGTTGCCCCTGCTGTCATGTGATTCCTAAACACAACACCAACGCAACACCCAGAACATCGACTGTTCATTAGCCGTTAAAGACAAACACACTCCTCTCCAAAACGTCTCTCTCTCTGCTGAAAAACCTTCTTCAAGCCTAATTGACAGCTTGAATGGCTGCAGAAATCTGTGCTTTGTCAAGGCAATCTTTCTTTCTTTCATTTCACACTTTTATCATAACTCAGAAAGGACAGTCTGGCATAAACATGACAGTGTTGCTAAAGCATACAAAAGGCTGTACTCAGAATCTGAGGCTTCACTCAGTCTCACTGTGTCAGTGTGACAGAATTACGACAGCCATCCTGCACAGACAGATGGACGGACAGACAGACACCCAGACAAACAGATAGACAGACACACAACAGATGTGTGGAGCGACCGTAACACGCACTGTAACTCACATGGTAGGAGGCCCTCTCCTCTCTGTCCAGGGGTCTGGTGACAAACATCTTGCCGTGCACAGGGTCGATGTTGTACACATCAATGGGAGGCTGGTCCGCCCCTGCTCCAGTGATGCTGTAGCGGATCCCTTTCTCCAGGTCCTGGTCCGAGCGGATCTGGCAGAGGGAGATATAAACACGATGACATGTTGTATGAGACTCAAAGCATGGCTCAGAAGTGGTAGAGGGCAATAGTGATGCGCGGGTTGACTCATAACCAACAGTACCAGCAGTTATATCGGCAGGGAGGGTCATGAAATATTGTGTGGATGAAGGGCAGGTGGATGGCAGGCGGGCTGAATAAAGAGAAAACAATGCATAAAAAATCTATAAATGTATAATTCTTGTGCAATTCATATCTATAGGCTACATTGAAGTTTTTCTTTCATTATTTTTTTCTGGCATTAGGCAATGGGTACAAAAAAGCTTTAGGGCAAGTGCCAAACTAATTTCACAGAGGTCCGAGTGTCTGCGGGTTTTCGCTCTATCCTTGTACTTGATGAATTATGGCCACTAATTAGTAAGGAACTTCCCTCACCTGGTTGTCTAGGTTTTAATTGAAAGGGAAAACCAAAAACATACAGACACTCGGCCCTCCGTGGAATGGGTTTGACACCCCTGCTTTAGTGCATGACTGTAGCCTAGACACGCCAAATGCACGCCAATCACCAAATGCTTGAGGGAACTTCGGTGGAAAAAGTTAACTTCGATCCACTGAGTTAAAAAGGACAATGTCAGAGTCAGGGGAGTCATGCACCCCAAAGATCTGAGGAGGCACAAAGTACAATACCAGTCAAAGTTTGGACACACCTACTCAGTTTTTTTGTTGTCATTTTTACTATTTTCTACATTGTAGAATAATAGTGAAGACATCAAAACTATGAGATAACACATATGGAATCATCTATTAACCAAAACAGTGTTCAAATCATAATATAAATAATACAAATAATAATAATATAAAACAAATCAAAATATATTTTATATTTGAGATTCTTCAAAGTAGCCACTCTTTCCCTTGATGACAGCTTTGCACACTCTTGGCATTCTCTCAACCAGCTTCAGTCACCTAGAATGCATTTCAATTAAAAGTTAATTTGTGGAATTTATTTCATTCTTAATATGTTTGAGCCTATCAGTTGTGTTGTGACAAGTTAGGGATGGTATACAGAAGATAGCCCTATTTTGTAAAAGACCAAAAAGTAAATATTATGCAAGAACAGCTCAAATAAGCAAAGAGTAACGACAGTCCATCATTACTTTAAGACATGAAGGTGAGTCAAAGCGTAAAATTTCAAGAACTTTGAAAGCTTCTGTCATGACGTTGGCCTGTTGAGGGGAGGTTTATGACCCCCATAAATACCTTTACCCTTTTCTCTCTCTCTACTTCATAAAGTTGATTCTTGTAAAGCCTTTGTAACATAGAGAGTCTGGTAACATCGAAAAGTGGGAAACGGAACCATATTTCGGTAATCCAACCAGTTGAAAATATGCGTTGGTACTTAATGAATATGATCTCAGATCAGTTGTTGTCTGAGACATTACTACTAATGACAGGATGACATAAACTGTATCTTGGAAAGTCGACACATTCTAGTTATCAGATTCACATGGAATTGTTGTGCAATTTAAATGTTTAAATATGACACTATTTGTGAAAAGACTAAATGTAATTTTAGCTTCTTAAATGAGAGAACGGTTTGTCATAGAGAAACTCTGCTCACTCAGAGCCCAAGTGAACAGACTTTGGTTGTAAACTATGAAACACGCCCTTCTTTCACCACTATATAAACCCGTTGACGAAAATTACATTTTCTCTTCCAAGGACGTGAGGACGAATATCCTAGGTTGCAGCCAAAAAAAAAGCTTTGCAGAGTTCAAGTAACAGACACATCTCAACATCAACTGTTCAGTGGAGACTGCGTGAATCAGGCCTTCATGGTCGAATTGCTACAAAGAAACCACTACTAAAGGACACCAATAAGAAGAAGAGACTTGTTGGGCCAAGAAACTAGAGCAATGGACATTAGACCAGTGGAAATCTGTCCTTTGGTCCAAAGAGTCCAAATTAGAGATTTTTGGTTCCAACCGCCGTGTCTTTGTGAGACGCAGAGTAGCTGAACAGATGATCTACGCATGTGTGGTTGTTTAACACTTTTTTGGTTACTACATGATTCCATATGTGTTATTTCATAGTTTAGATGTATTCACTATTATTCTACAATGTAGAAAATTGTCAAATTAAAGAAAAACCCTTGAATAAGTAGGTGTGTCCTAACTTTTGACTGGTACTGTATGTGAGGATGGCTGGGAGGTGGTCCATAGAGGGGCCATGCCCCCATCCGGACATTGTGCATTTTTCAAACACCTGAAACAGCTTTTTCCTGCAAGCTAGAGCCATAACTATTATGCATAATTCTATGTAAAAAAAACTATTTTTTTCTGCATATCTAAGCATACCTATTGAGCTGTCTGTATCCTCCTGACTGGTGGTTCTTTTTTTAATTAGGGATAGGCGTCCCGTTAAAGGGATAGTTGTAAATCATGCAGCGCCATGTTTCACGA
Source organism: Salvelinus sp. IW2-2015 (assembly GCF_002910315.2). NCBI lineage: Eukaryota > Metazoa > Chordata > Actinopteri > Salmoniformes > Salmonidae > Salvelinus > Salvelinus sp. IW2-2015. Next base: position 47,431,355 of record NC_036838.1, read on the forward strand.
TCTCAGATTTTAGAGAAACAACAAATGTCGGTACATATAAGTGTCTTATAACGGCTGAAAGCTTAAATTCTTGTTAATATAACTGCACTGTCCACTTTACATTAGCTATTACTGCGAAAAAATGCCATGCTATTGTTTGAGGAGAGCACCTAACAACAAAACACTTTTTTCACCGCAATAGTTTGATAAATTCACCTCTGAAGGTGAAATGTGTACTTACATTCTGAAATCTTGCTCTGATTTATCATCCAAAGGGTCCCAGAGACAACACGAAGTGTAGTTTTGTTAGATAAAATCATTTTTCATATCCTAAAAAGGTCCACATAGCATGCACAATTGATTTTGTATTTCCATTCGTTCAATTTGCAAAGAAAGGAATCTGTTCAAATCTAACCCTAAACGTTGTTTCAACCAGTCAAATCATGTTCGTATTTATTCCTCAGAGATCATAGAATGTAATCAGACTTCACTATATCATTAGGGGTGTAGTATATCCTATAGGACACCAAATTTGGTCAAGAGCGACGCGTTCATGGCACGCCGATGATGCRGGCGCTCTTCACTTGATCGTCTGTAACTTTGTCAAATAAGCACCAATCGGGGTCAAACAAAGCTAGCTAGATAGCCAATGAGCTGGGCTTTACGGGAGTATTGGGACACCTGCTAACCTTGTGCGACAGCAAGCCTTTTCCTTTTGGACAAAAATTATAAGAATATTGAGAGCTATGAAGTTATGAAAACTGGGTGTTTGCAAATGTTGAACTTATAATATTGCTACTAATACTGGAAAAGCTAAATCAAAGTCCAAGTATACAGATTTGATGATAATCTTGCAGAAAAATGTAATGTGAATGTAAATGTCTCCTTCACGATTTGCCCAAATGTACCTGGGTGACTTCACACTAAATGTCATGTAGTTTGCTCATACTTCAAGTTATACGTCTGAAACTTTGCACATACACTGCTGCCATCTTGTGGACACCATCGGAATTACAACCAGCGTGATGGCTTGGGACCTTTCTGTTGCATTTCAAAGATGGTGGTAGAAAACAAACGGTTGTTTTTTTCTTTGTATTTTCTTCTACCAGATCTATTGTGTTATATTCTCTGACATTCAATTCACATTTCCACAAACTTCAAAGTCTTTCCTATCAAATGGTACCAAGAATGTGCATGTCCTTGCTTCAGGGCCTGAGCTACAGGCAGTTAGATTTGACAGGCATGTCATTTTAGGCGAAAATTTAAAGAAAAGGGGCTATCCCTAAGAAGAACCTACATATGCTTCTCTGCATCTCTACTAAAATCTGGGTAAAATATTGAACGAGTCGTATTCAGTACATTTAATTATTGATTGCTTTTCTAATTTCTACCAACCTTGCCAGCAGGCATGCCAGCTAAGACAGTTAGACAAGCTAGCTACTCTAACTTGATTGATAGCTGGTAGCTAGTTATGAAGTCGGGAGATTGGGAACCTATCTGGGCTAGCTAAAGCCAACTTAATAAAATTTCTAAGTGGCTTGTAGTGTTACAGAGAAAAACCAAACAAATGTAATAGGGCACGTGCCCCTGTGCCCCCAATGGGCATGACACCTCTGGTCAGAGTTTAATTCAATAAGAGAAAAGCTGTTGAATTGAAAAGAGAAGGGAGGGCCAGAAAAATTATGTTTGGGAAAGATTTGGGGAAGTGGTAAAAGAGGATGATAACAGTGCCGGCTATGCATACTACCCTGCATCCCACTGCTGACTTGCCTCTGAAGCTAATGCAGGGTTGGTCCTGGTCGATCCCTGGATGGTAGACCAGCTGCTGCTGGAAGTGGTGTTGGAAGTGGTGTTGGAAGGCCATGTAGGGGGCATTCTTCCCTCTGGTCTAAGGAGATACCAATGCCCCAGAGCAGTGAAGGGGACATTGCCCCGAGTAAGGTGCCATCTTTCGGATGGGACGTTAAATGGGTGTCCTGACTCTCCGGTGTCCTGGCTAAATTCCCAATCTGGCCACCTAATCATCCCCAGTTTCCAATTGGCTCATTCATCCCCTTTCCGCCCCGTAACTCTTCCCCAGGTCGTCGCTGTAAAAGAGTACACTATATATGCGATAGTATGTGGACACCCCTATGAGTGAATTCGGCTATTTCAGCCACACCCATTGCTGAAAGGTGTATAAAAYCGAGCACACAGCCATGCAATCTACATAGACAAACATGGCCAACATGTCTTACTCATGTTGGCCATGGAGAAGGAGAGCCAACAGTTGTTAGTAGCAGGCTGCTTCGATGGCACTGTGTTATCCTCAAAGTGGGCGAAGAAGGTGTTTAGCATGTCCGGAAGCAAGACGTCGGTATCCTGGTTTTCCCTTTGTAGTCTGTGATTGTCTGCCACATACGCCATGTGTCTGAGCCCTTGAATTGCGACTCCACTTTGTCTCTGTACTGACGTTTTGCCTGTTTCATTGCCTTATGGAGGGAATAACTACACTGGTTGTATTCGGCCATATTCCCAGTCACCTTGCCATGCTTAAATGTGATGGTTCTCGCTTTCAGTTTTACGCGAATGCTGCCATATATCCACTGTTTCTGGTTAGGGTAGGTTTTAATAGTCACAGTGGGTTCAACATCTCCTATACACTTCCTGACAAACTCAGTCCCCGTATCAGTGTATTCGTCAATGTTAATCTCGGAGGCTACCCGGAACATATCCCAGTCTGCGTGATCAAAACAATCTTGAAGCATGGATTCCGATTGTTCAGACCAGTGTTGAATAGTCCTTAGCACGGGTACTTCCTGTTTGAGTTTTCTGCCTACAAGAAGGGAGGAGCAAAATAGAGTCGTGATCAGATCGGCCGAAGAGAGGTCGGAGGAGGGCCTTGTAACCATCCCAGAAGTTGGAGTAGCAGTGGTCAAGTGTTTTAGCAGCGCGAGTACTACAGTCAATGTGTTGATAGAACTTCAAATTTGCTTTGTTAATATCCCCAGCTACAATAAATGTCGCCTCAGGATATGTGGTTTCCAGTTTGCATAACGTCCAGTGAAGTTTTTTGAGGGCCGTCGTGGTATCGGCTTGAGGGGGAATATACACGGCTGTAACTATAACTGAAGAGAATTCTCTTGGGAGGTGTTACGGTCTTCAATTGATTGTGAAGAATTCTAGGTCGGGTGAACGAAAGGACTTGAGTTCCTGTATGTTATCACAATCACAACATGAGTAGTTAATCATGAAACATACACCCCTGCCCTTCTTCTTCCCGGAGAGATATTTATTCCTGCCTGCGCATTGAACTGAGAACACAACTGGCTGCATGGACTCAGACAGTATATCTCGAGAGAGCCATGTTTCCGTGAAACAGAGTATGTTACAATCCCTGATGTCTCTCTGGAAGGAAATCCTCAACCTGAGCTCCTCAACTTTATTATCCAGAGACTGAACATTAGAGACAGCAATTAATATACTCGGAAGCGGTGGGTGGAGTGCTCGCCTCCTGAGTCGGACTAGAAGTCCAGTCTGAATAACTCTTCTCCGCCGGCGGTGTTTTGGATCAGCCTCTGGAATCAGTTCAATTGCCCTGGGGGGTATGAACAAAGGATCTGATTCCGGAAAGTCATATTCCTGGTCATAATATTGGTGATTTACCGTCGCTCTGATATCCCAAACGTTCTTCCCGGCTGTATGTAATAACACAAAAAAGATTCTGGGCTAATAATGTAAGAAATAACACATAAAACAACAAAATACTGCAGAGTTGCCTAGGAACTAGAAGCACGGCTGCCCTATCTATCGGCACCATCTTATCCAGCCTAAGATCACCATGCGCAATGCCAAGCATCAGCTAGTGTAGTGTAAAGCTCGCCGCCATAGGACTCACGCTTCACCATCTGGCAGTCCGACAGACACATCTGTGCTTGGTGGATGCCAGGAGAACGCTACCTGCCCCTATGCATAGTATCAACTGTAAAGTTTGGTGGAGGAGGTATAATGGTCTGTGGCTGTTTTTCATGGTTCGAGCTAGGCCCCTTAGTTCCAGTGAAGGGAAATCTTAACTCTAAAGTATACAATTACATTCTAGGCGATTCCATTCTTCCAACTTTGTGGCAACAGTTTGGGGAAGGCCCTTTCCTGTTTCAGCATGACAATGCCCCCGTGCACAAAGAGAGGTCCATACATAAATGGTTTGTCGAGATTGGTGTGGAGGAACTTGACTGGCCTGCAAAGAGCCCTGATCTCAACCCCACCTTTGGGATGAATTGGAACGCCGACTTCGAGCCAGGCCTAATTGCCCAACATCAGTGTCTGACCTCATTAATGCACTTGTGGCTGAATAGAAGCAAGTCCCCACAGCAATGTTTCAACATCTAGTGGAAAGCCTTTCCAGAATAGTGGAGGCTGTTATAGCAGCGAATGGTGGACCAACTCCATTTAATTCCCWTGATTTTGGAATGAGATGTTCGACGAGGAGAGGGTCCACATACTTTTGGTAATGTAGTGTATGTTCTCAGTCAATTTACCTGGTAAAATAAGGCTAAATAAATAAAATGCTATGTGCAATGATTGTGAGACGCTATACAAATTAGACAGTCACAAGACTGGAAACTTCAAATATGGCACGTCAAGGGAACTGTACTGTGCAGATGGGTTAAATAGAATAGTAACTGAAATCTTAACACTGAATTTAGGCTAGGTCTATAACCTCTCACATATACATATATAATTAACTCCTGCAGAATTAAGCATTTATTGCATTAAAATCTACACAAAATGAAATGTTTTACTCTAGATTAATAGTGGAAAAATATGATTTCTTTCTTTCAGCAGTTAGTCTGTAAAGGTGCTATCTTTATCAGCATCATAAAAGCTGCTAGTATTTCAATCACATAAAATGTGCATCAAAGCCGAACTGAAATCTTATCAGAACCATGTTGGGTTGTATGCAAATGTCTTTGCATCGTGAGAGAAGAAGAGATGAAAGAGAAAACGTTACCGATGTTAAAGCATTTCATTCTATAAATGTATGACATTATTCATCTGAGCAAGAGTTTAATTAGTCTTCTAGGGCAAACAATGACAGAACAAATAGCCTACCAAAATTTCGGAAATTATAGGCAAAAACATATCTCTACAGTCTATGATTGTACAGCACATTTTCTATATTTGCAGGTTAAGATTGGGTTCGGGCCTCAGATTTTCACTTTATCACATATAGTTGGACGGTTATGGATGTGTTATTAGCAATTGAGGGAGGGTGAACAACAGCTGACCCACACATCACTAGAGGGCAATATCACCCTATGTTATTTTGACTTATTCAATGGTTTAGATTGAATGAGAGACCCAAAGCCCCAAGGTTGTGCATACAGATTCAAGTGAGTCACAATCTAAAACTGTCAGGAGCGCTTGACAGGGAATATGATGAAATATATGATACTAAGGAAGATGTACCATGAGGCATTGCTACATCTGCAATTATTAGCCTAATACTACATTACAAAGAGAGGTAATTTGAGGACTGAGCTCAAAGGAAGGGTTACTAAATGAGAGCATGCTAAAGTGGTGAGCTTGTACAGAGAAATGTGCCTGCTTGTGTTAATGGGTTTTAACAGTATAGTTTTAGCAGCAGGTGAGATGGTATATTAAAGATTAGGAAAACCATTTCATCTACTTTTAAGTAGTGAAAAGTGTAGAACATTTTCTCTAAATGTTCTAATGTTTCAGTGTTTTTTCGTTTAGAGAATTTTTTTTGTTTTCTCAAAGGGGATTGGACCATCTCCATGGTTATAAGTCGGGAGGACTAATCACATACTCAAATGGAAAAAAAGAAATCCCCTCTCTCCCTCCTATGCAATTTTCCTGGTCTGTGGGGCTGGAGATCATGCGTGAAAATGAAATTACTTCATCCGTCGACCGACAACTGGCTTTTGCATAAAACATTTCTGTTTGAACATGATACCCTTCTCTTAATTTCATACACATCCCTCCCACACTCACTCACTACCTGCCAGAGCAATCTCTTTTCCATGAGCTTCCACGGTCGTCTTTCCCATTTGCTCAATCATTTCAAACAGGAGGCATAATGGCTAATTAAGAAGTGTTGTGTGCAATACTTCATCTTTCTGAGATCAGGTGTGGGTAGGAGGTCATTGTATCGAAGCCGTATAAATTAAAGCACTCAGGCAGCTCTGATCAGTGTGACTGACTGACCGTAATCACTGTTCTGTGATGATTACTCTCTCTATCTAATCAGACGTATTCCCCTCCACCCACAGACCCACATCTCTATTCACACTGACTGGGTATGTGGCTACGCAACACTGGCATTTCAATCTCAAACTCTGAATGTGTTTCAGAGTGAGGATATGTAGGAGAACAGACAGCTCGCACATACTGCTTCCTTGAAATAATATCACCTCCATCAAGAGGTGAGCAATGTAAGGAGGCTCTATTTATCCTTCCCTATCCATACAAGTGAAATGCCTGTATAACACACATTCTAGTTGCAGAAAAGTACAGAATTCTTTAACAGAGTGGGTATGGCTACATATTTCCCCCTGTGTACACATGAGGCAGCTCTGTAGGTACACATGTCTGTGTGTACTGAAGTGTTTGACAGGTAAGGGTTTCGCTCTGTGGGCTCTAACTCTTGGATCAAAAGAACTATTTCAGTTAAATAATTCAGAAGGCCGCCATGTGAAAAATACACAAATGAAATTTCCACCTACCATGGATCCACATCCACAGATTCCACACCTAGGCGTGCACTGCATTCTCTTCATGGGAACATCAAAGGTACACTATGTGCCGATGATATGTTGGTTTAATAGCACCAAGAGGAGGGAAGCTTTCACATGTAACGTGGCTTTTGCTTCTAGCTGCTTAGAATTTCACTTTAAGGCCACCTGAGACTAGATGTCACATATCTCTTAACGAACACTTCATATCAATAAATTGAATAAATGAAGAGGCACAGAGTCCTGGGACTCCCCTGAGTGATGACTGCTCAGTTGAGTTGTTTGAATGGAGTGCTAATGATGAAATGTGGCTTTTCTATCCTTACCTCTTTCCCTCTGTCTCTCTTGCTCTCTTTCTCTCTCCCTCGGTTTATTCTTGTTAGGCATCCTAATAGGAGTAAAAATAGATGGGATAGACTAGAGGATGTAAAAGGACAGGTTGGTTCTATGTCTGCCAGAACAGACCAGACATCTGATAAGTGACCCATTTGTAGTTCTTTCAGAGGGATTTGTGAAACCTGTGGAGATATGAGGAATCAGATGAGAAATTAGCGTTCAGTTTAACTCTCCAGGGAGGGAGAGAGTGACAGAGGCACCAAAACACAGACAGAATCTAAATGAATACATTTCCATTTATTTAGCTCTGCTGTGTCTCTAATTAGTTCACTAGTGGGAACTTTGTTTCAGTCTGTCCAATACTCCATTTAATTGGTTCAACTGTTTCTGACTGTCCCTGTTTACACTGATAGGGACTAGTTAGATGTTTAGTTGATGTTAGTCATCTTATTTATTTCTATTTCAACATGGGATTTTTTTCCACCTCAAATTATTTCACAAGAACCCATAAATAAATCAATGAACAAAGATGGACAATATAAGCGGCTGTGAATATAGATTCAGTAATGGATGTACTTTCAAGATGGACTGCAGGAGTTTTTTTCTCACAAGAGGCAGCAATGGTTTTAGAACATATCAGAAACGTACAGTAGGCAAATCAGTTGATTAACTTCTCTGAAGACATGGTTGAGAGTAGTAAAGCAATTTCATTTAGACAGAGGTCAAACTGTTGAGTTGGCCGACATACGACCCCAGACTCATCCCTGCAACTCAGGATAACAGATTTAAACAGTGGACACAGAGAGGCCTCACATTATGTTGTATAATTACAAGGAATAGATATATGAAGAGTGTCCAGGACCCCCTGTAAAAACATGGTTTGGATAAACAAGATTTTTAGGGGTTCCTGCAGGTTTAAAACTACTTTTTGTAAAAGTGATTAACATGCAAACACCTCTGAAATTAATACAAGTATTCACTAACGCATAGTGAATATATATATATATATATATCCTCTTGCTCAGTTGTGCAACGGGGCCTCCCACTCCTCTTTCTATTCTGGTTAGAGCCAGTTTGCGCTGTTCTGTGAAGGGAGTAGTACACAGCGTTGTACGAGATCTTCAGTTTCTTGGCAATTTCTCGAATGGAATAGCCTTCATTTCTCAGAACAAGAATAGACTGACGGGTTTCAGAAGAACTGTAACGGTGGTCCTCCTCTCTTCGGATTCAGATGAAGAGGAGGAGCAGGGATTGAACCAAGGTGCAGCGCGTTGAAATGACATGATGAATTTTATTAAAGACAGACGGGAAAAAACACGAAAACGAACTATACTTCAAAATGATACAAAATAACAAAACGAAAGTGACAGACCTGAACGACGAACTTACATGAAACACGAGAACACACGAACAGGAAAACAGCCTACACATAAAATGACAGAATGACACACAACCGTAAACAGTCCGTATGGTGCGACAAACACTGACACAGGGACAACACCCACCAACAAACACTGTGAACAGCCTACCTAAATATGACTCTTAATCAGAGGAACGCAAAACACCTGCCTCTAATAAAGAGCCATACCAGGCAACCCTAAACCAACATAGAAACAGATACATAGAATGCCCACCCAAACTCACGTCTGACCAACTAACAACAAAATAAACAGAAAACAGGTCAGGAACGTGACATAACCCCCCCTCAAGATGCGTACTCCGAACGCATCACCAAAAAGTCCAGGGGAGGGTCTGGGTGGCAATCTGACCACGGTGGGGCTTAGGCTCCGGCGGTGGTCCCACCCACCATAATCAATCCCGCTTCCGAGCCTACCCACAATGACCACCCTCCAATAACCCCACCTAAATTTAGGGCAACACCAGAATCAAGGACAGCTCTGGACAAGGTAGCTCAGGACATAGGGATAGCTCAGGACAGAGGGATAGCTTAGGAGAGAGAGGTAGCTCAGGATAAAGAGGTAGCTCAGGATAGAGGGGCAACTCCGGACTGAAGGGCAGCTCCGACAGAGAGACAGCTGGACTGAGGGGCAGTTCTGTAAATACTAGCCGCTTCTGGCTGAGGGACGGCTCATGGCTGACTGACGGCTCTGGACGCTCATGGCAGGCTGACGGCTCTGGACGCTCATGGCAGGCTGACGCTCTGGACGCTCAGGCAGGCTGACGGCCTGGACGCTCATGCAGGTTGACGGCTCTGACGCTCATGGCTGGCTGACGGCTCTGACGCTCATGGCTGCTGACGGCTCTGGCTGCTCATGCTCTCTGACGGCTCTGGCTGCTCAGGCTCTGACGCTCTGGCGCTCAGGCTCGCTGGCTCTCGGCTGCTCATGGCTCGCTGGCGGCTCTGGCAGATCTGTCTGGCTGCGCCTCTGGCAGACCTGTCTGGCTGGCGCTCTGGCAGATCCTGTCTGGCTGGCGGCTCTGGCAGATCCTGTCTGGTTGGCGGCTCTGGCAGATCCTGTCTGGTTGGCGGCTCTGGCAGATCCTGTCTGGTGGCGGCCTGGCAGACCCTGTCTGACGGACGGCTCTAGCGCTCCTGTCTGGCGGGCGGCTCTAGCGCTCCTGTCTGGCGGACGGCTTCTGTAGGCTCATGGCAGACGGGCGGCTTTGCAGGCTCATGGCAGACGGGCGGCTTTGCAGGCTCATTGCAGACGGGCGGCTCAGACGGCGCGGGGAGACGGATGGCTCAGTGGCGCTGGGAGACGGAGCTCAGATGCGCTGGGGAGACGGATGGCTCAGATGGCGCTGGGGAGATGGCCAGATGGCGGGAACGGAGGTCAGATAGCGTGGGAGACGGATGGCTCTGGCCGGATAAGGCGCACTGAGACCTGGTGCGTGGTGCCGGAACTGGAGGCACCGGGCTAAGGACACGCACCTCATACAGTGCGGGAGCAGGGACAGGGCACACTGAACTCTCAAAGCGTACTCTATACCTGGTGCGTGGTACGGCACTGGTGGCACCGGCTGGGGCACGCACCTCAGGACTAGTACGGGGAGAAGTGACAGTGTGTACAGGACTTAGGAGACGCACAGGTGGCTTAGTGCGTGGGGCCGGAACTGGAGGCACCGAACTGGATACACGCACTATAGGGAGAGTGCGTGGAGGAGGAACAGGCTCTGGAAATGCACTGGTAGCCTAGTGCGTAGTGTAGGCACTGTAGTACTAGGCTGGGCGGGGAGGTGGCGCCGGAAATACCGACCGTGCAGGCGTACTGGCCTCTTGAGCATGAGCCTGCCCAACCTTACTGGTTGAATGCTCCCGTCCCCGACCAGTGCGGGGAGGTGGAATAACCCGCACCGGGCTATGTAAGAACCGGGGAAACCATGCGTAAGGCAGGTGCCATGTATGCCGGCCCGAGGAGACGTACTGGTGGCCAGATATGTAGGGCCGGCTTCATGACATCCGGCTCAATACTCAATCTAGCCCTGCCAGTGCGGGAGGTGGAAATACCGCACTGGGCATGCACACGTACAGGGACACCGTGCGCTCTACTGCGTAACACGGTCTGCCCGTACTCTCGCTCTCACGGTAAGTACAGGGAGTGGGCGCAGGTCTCCTACCTGACTTCGCCACTCTCCCTTCTAGCCCCCCCAAGAAATTTTGGAGTTACTCACGGGCTTTTCGGGCTTCCGTGCAAGACGCGTCCCCTCATAATTCCGGTTCGAGCTTGATTCCTCGCTTCCATCCACGTCTCCTAGCTGCCTCCTTAAACCACCGCTCCTGGGCAGTGACTGCCTCACTCTTCTCACGAGAGCAGCGATACTCTCCAGTTTGCGCCCAGGGGCCTTTTCCGTCCATTATCTCCTCCCATGTCCAAAAATCCTGTGTAGCAGGCCACTGCTCGTTATTACGCTGCTTGCTCTGGGTTGGTGGGTGTTCTGTAACGGTGTCCTCCTCCTCTTCGGATTCAGATGAAGAGGAGGAGCAGGGATTGAACCAAGGTGCAGCGCGTTGAAATGACATGATGAATTTTATTAAAGACAGACGGGAAAAAACACGAAAACGAACTATACTTTCAAATGATACAAAATAACAAAACGAAAGTAGACAGACCTGAACGACGAACTTACATGAAACACGAGAACGCACGAACAGGGAAACAAGCCTACACATAAAATGACGAATGACAACAACAACCGTAAACAGTCCCGTATGGTGCGACAACACTGACACAGGAGACAACCACCCACCAACAAACCACTGTGAACCCAGCCTCCTAAATATGACTCTTAATCAGAGGAACGCAAAACACCTGCCTCTAATTAAGAGCCATACCAGGCAACCCTAAACCAACATAGAAACAGATAACATAGATGCCCACCCAAACTCACGTCCTGACCAACTAAACACACAAAACTAAACAGAAAACAGGTCAGGAACGTGACAAGAACGTTCTTTGTTTCTGGCCATTTTGAGCCTGTATCGAACCCAAAAATGATGATGCTCCAGATACTCAACTAGTCTAAACAAGGGTTTTCTAATGATCAATTAGTCTTTAAAATGATTAACTGGGATTAGCTAACACAACGTGCCATTGGAATACAGGATGATGATGGTTGCGATAATGGGCCTCTTACCCTTATGTAGATATCCCATAAAAAACAGCAGTTTCCAGCTACAATAGTCATTTACAACATTAACAATGTCTACACTGTATTTCTGATCAATTGTTTAAATGGACAAAAAATTGCTTTTCTTTCAAAAACAAGGACATTTCTAAGTGACCCCAAACTTTTGAATCGTAGTGTATATACAGGGGTATCCTATCCTCAAAGAAACACTCTACAAACTACACTGCTCAAAAAAATAAAGGGAACACTTAACAACACAATGTACTCCAAGTCAATCACACTCTGTGAAATCAAACTGTCCCACTTGGAAGCAACACTGATTGACAATAAATTTCACATGCTGTTGTGCAAATGGAATGAGCAAAAAAAGGTGGAAAATTATAGGCAATATGCAGACACCCCCAAAAAAGGAGTGATTCTGCAGGTGGTGACCACAGACAACTTCTCAGTTCCTATGCTTCCTGCGCTGATGTTTTGGTCACTTTTGAATGCTGGCGGTGCTCTCACTCTAGTGGTAGCATGAGACGGAGTCTACAACCCACACAAGTGGCTCAGGTAGGGCAGTTCATCCAGGATGGCACATCAATGCGACCTGTGGCAAAAAGGTTTGCTGTGTCTGTCAGCGTAGTGTCCAGACATGGAGGGCTACCAGGAGATAGCCAGTACATCAGGAGACGTGGAGGAGGCCGTAGGAGGGCAACACGCAAGACGGACGACGGGACAACCCGCAGAGGTACCTCCGCCTTTGTGCAAAGAGGTGCACTGCCAGAGCCCTGCAAAATGACCTCCAGCAGGCCACAAATGTGCATGTGTCAGTATATGGTCTCACAAGGGGTCTGAGGATCTCATCTCGGTACCTAATGGCAGTCAGGCTACCTCTGGCGAGCACATGGAGGGCTGTGCGGCCCCACAAAGAGAATGCCACCCCACACCATGACTGACCCACCGCCAAACCGGTCATGCTGGAGGATGTTGCAGGCAGCAGAACGTTCTCCACGCGTCTCCAGACTCTGTCACGTCTGTCACATGTGCTCATGTGCTCAGTGTGAACCTGCTTTCATTTGTGAAGAGACACAGGGCGCCAGTGGCGAATTTGCCTATATTGGTGTTCTCTGGCAAATGCCAAGCCCTGCACGGTGCTGGGCTGTAAGCACAACCCCCACCTGTGGACGTCGGGCCCTCATACCACCCTCATGGAGTCTGTTTCTGACCGTTTGAGCAGACACATGCACATTTGTGGCCTGCTGGAGGTCATTTGCAGGACTCTGGCAGTGCACCTTCTTGCACAAAGGCGGAGGTAGCGGTCCTGCTGCCTGGGTTGTTGCCTCCTACGGCCTCCTCCACGTCTCCTGTGTACTGGCCTGTCTCCTGGTAGCGCCTCCATGCTCTGGACACTACGCTGACAGACACAGCAAACCTTTTTTGCCACAGCTCGCATTGATGTGCCATCCTGGATGAACAGCCTACCTGAGCCACTTGTGTGGGTTGTAGACTCCGTCTCATGCACCACTAGAGTGAGAGCACCGCCAGCATTCAAAAGTGACCAAAACATCAGCAGGAAGCTATAGGAACTGAGAAGTGGTCTGTGGTCACCACCTGCAGAATAACTCCTTTTTTGGGGTGTCTTGCTAATTGCCTATAATCCCACCTTTTGTCTATTCCATTTGCACAATAGCATGTGAGAATTTATTGTCAATCAGTGTTGCTTCCTAAGTGGACAGTTTGATTTCATAGAAGTGTGATTGACTTGGAGTTACATTGTGTTGTTTAAGTGTTCCCTTTATTTTTTTGAGCAGTGTATATTAAATAGAAATGGGAAGATGAACCTAACATTGAAATAACTGATGAAACATGGGTCAATAGTACAAAAATACATTAAAAAATATGGACTGCATGAGTAGGAGTTTTTCCTATTGTCGCTTTGTTTCCACGAATCCATTATGTGCTATAGTCAGCTGCAGGCACCTAAGGGATCATTGTGTTACAGTGTCCTACAGGCTAACGTCATACAATAATGGGAATCTGAGGTTCACACACAATGATAGACTTTTTTTTATGTCTCACACATTTACAGTAAATGGTTGAAGGCCAGGCTGTATTCCTTCATTCTATGACATCTCCTTCCTTTAGTTTATTACTTTTTATGGGCTCATCACCTTGTCTCAGTGCAGTTCTCAGACACCAGACCTGGGTGAGAGAGTCAAGTGGTTTACAAGGCAGATTCAGACTCTTTCAATATGACTAATCACTTCAACTAGCTAAGTGCATAGATACAATTATCTACAGTGTAACTAGAATAGATAGTTGTAACCATTACTGGCTAACGTTGTCATTAAAATAGTCACTACTTTATACATCTCTACTTTTTTAAAGACTACTCTGAGGTAGCACCTCAACAGTAGGGTTAAATAGTCAGAGGTAGAGGAAACAGTGGTGTTATTATGTCCACAATGGCTCAACAGCCCTGAGATGTTGGTGGCAGTGCGTTGCATTGGATAGTAAGAGGAAGTGATGACATACAGACCAATTGGGCCCTGCCAGCCACCCAGGAGACAGGAGATGACTAAGCCTTCTGGGAACCTCTCTGCCACACTGCAGCCGTCACAACTGTCACCCCTAATTAAGAGCTCTCTGCAAATCTCTGCATGACTTTAATGGGAATGATATGTGACACCATCATTTCTTCTCACTGTCTGACTGGAGAACTAACTCTCTCTCCCTCTTTCCCCTCATTCTCTCTCCTCAACTCTGACTCTCTGAGTGTCTTCCTCATTCTCTCCGTCTCTTAGACGCACACACGCATGCACACACAAACCAATGTAGAGTACTTAAATAGGAACAGAGTGAGTCAACAGTCAGAATAGAGTAAAGAATGAGAGTGCTGTTCAGAGGCTTTCCTTTAGGGGGCGCTACATATACTAATACAGGGCAGTGACCAGGATGGATACTGTCTCATAGTGGTGTCTAGAGTCTTGACAACAAGAGACTAGATGATTGAAGTGCTATTCAAAGACAGTATAGTTCACAATAAAAATGAAATCCCAGAGAAGCACAGGAATCCCTGAATCAACTGTTTTGTGCAAAGCCCTTTCATTTTGATGATGCATCCTTTTTTCATTCAGTATCTTTGGTCCTTTTGTTCAACATCAGGGAAATGGCAAAAGTACATGCTTTATTTTGACTTCTCCTTAAATTTCTGTTTTGGGTTGCTTTGATCTTTCATGCTGTATGCTTGTCTGTCTTCAAAGAGCTGACAGAACAGATATCCCCTGGTTTTAATGATAGATACATTCAGATGCTAGCGTAGGGCATTTATTACAAACACAGAGACAGAGAGAGGGGGAGAGAGAGGGAGGGAGAGAGAGAGACACTGAACAGACTGAAATAAAAACACAATTAGGGGTATTCCAAGCTCAAGTTGTGCCAGCCTTCCAATTCTCCCTCCTCCCCTTTTCACCTTTGGATAAAATTGTGCCCAATTTAAACGGCCTCATACTCTGTCCTAGATCATATGATATGCATATTAGTATTACTATTGGATATATAACACTCTGAAGTTTCTAAAACTGTTTGAATTATTCTGAAATGGGTCTCTGTGAAAGGCATCGCCTATTCAATTGCCTTGTATTTATGGATCTGTATGCACTTCATACGCCTTCCACTAGATGTCAACAGGCAGTAGAACGTGGAATGAAGTCTAGCCTTCTGTGGGACCGGATGAGAGTCGTTGGAGTGAGAGGTCAGCCATATTGGCAGTATTTGGCTACGCACTTTGGTTTGTCATATCTTTGTCTGCAATGCGTTAGGTAGACACGAAGAAATGCTCCGTCTAGGGACGTTATTGGATATATATGAGAAAAACATCCTAAAGATGGATTCTCAACTGAGTTTGACCAGTTTATTCAACTTTTATTTTCACTTTTTTCATTTTTCGTTCATGCGTCAAATCTTCACGGACACGTGAGCTACACATGGTAGCCAAAGTTGCTAATTCGACAGAAGAATGGACATTCTAAAACAAAACAACGATTTATTGTGGAACTAGGATTCCTGGCACTGCATTCTGATGAAAGTTCATCAAAGGTAAGGGAATATTTATGATGTTATTTTGTATTTTTGTTGACTCTGTTGACTCCAACATGGCGGAGAATGGCTGAGCGCTGTCTCAGATTATTGCATGCTGTGCTTTTTACTAAAGTTATTTTTTTAAATCTAACACAGCGGTTGCATTAAGAACCAGTGTATCTTTAATTATATGTACAACATGTATTTTTCAGCAAAGTTTATGATGAGTATTTCTGTTATTTCACGTTGCTCTCTGTAATTATTCTGGCTGTTTTGGAGCCATTTCTGACCATGTCGCCAATGTAAAACCACGATTTGTAGCTATAAATATGCAAATTTCGAACAAAACATAAATGTATTGTATAACATGATGTCATAAGACTGTCATCTGATGAAGTTGTTCAAAGGTTAGTATACCATTTATCTCTATTTGTGGGTTTTGTGAAAGCTATCTTTGCGGTGAAAAAATGGCGTTGTGTGTTGGGCTATTGTGGTGAGCTAACATAAACATATGTTGTGTTTTCGCTGTAAAACATTTTAAAAATCGGACATGTTGGCTCGATTCACAAGATGTTTATCTTTCATTTGCTGTATTGGACTTGTGATTTCATGAAATTATATTATATTATATCCCTGTGGTGCTAGGCTAGGATATGCTAGTCAGCGTTTCTTGGAATACCCCTAACACAATTAGGGGTATTCCAAGCTCAAGTTGTGCCAGCCTTCCAATTCTCCCTCCTCATACAAAATAAAATAGCAACCTTACGTGCAAAAAAATCCGTTTAGTGAAACCGGAATGTTAATTGTGGAGATCTTTTGAAAGTAGTTACAGTGGAGGTCTGTCTCAATAAGAAGCTGCAGAGAGCTCAGGTTTAATATTTCTCAATTGAGAGCCACTGACAGCCAGTCACACACGGTTATCCCTGATCCCGTAAAGAACAGCTGCGTCTGCGCGGCTCTGCACACAGGGTACTCCATTATGGATCCGAAGCTGAATAGGAAATGAACAAAACACAGTGCCAGGGTACTGATATATGGATTTTGGTTTTTGCTCTCGCTCTTCGTCACCCAACTCTGACTCTCTGAGTGTCTCCCTCATTCTCTCTGTCTCTTAGACGCACACACGCATGCACCCTCAAACTTCTCCCTCTCCCCTCTGATTTCACTCTCTCTGTCCCTTGCTCACTCTCGCTCTGCCCCTTACCCCTTCCCTCCCTCCCTCAACATGTACCATAGACATCAATATAAATGAGCAGTAGTAGCCACTAGGTATTCCTGGGCTGCTATTGACATTCAGACAATCGACTCCATTCTACTCCACAAATGATGCCCCATTGAGCTAAATCCTCTCAGCCCATGCAGCAACTTGGCCTAATCCTTTACTGCAATAATTGGCCAAATGTCCATGACTTTATCTCAGTAAAAAGTTGAAGGATATGTGAAAGACATGTGAGGACAAGATGCACAGGCCTTCAATACTGGGATCTTTTCTTTATGTGATCAATTTCTCTCCCTGAAGTAACCGGGAGAGAAAAGAACTTCAGAGAAAAGAAAGAAACATCTGCTGGGGCACATCTCCGACCTCATATCACATAAACAGGCTGCATTTTACTGCAGTTTTACAGCGCCAGGAGCACATTCACAATACAAATCACCTTCACATTAAAGATGCCTTCAGGGAGACTTCATGTCTTTATCGTCGAGAGGCTCTGAGCCTGAGAGTAACCTTGTTGCAATCGGTGTGCAACAGATACAGTAGGAAGGTCTTGACATATGTATTTCTCAGCTGGGCTTTCTCTGAAATATTCCACGAATTGGTGGTTTGACCATGGTAATGCTCACACACTGAAGCACACACACACACACACACACTTAAAATAAAAAATTAAAATAATTTAGTAGATAAGTTGACTGAGAACACATTCTACAACAACTACCTGGAGAATAGTTACAGGGTAGAATAATGAGCCAATTGGAAACTAGGGATGATTAGGTGGCCATGAGGGTCAGATTGGGAATTAAGCCAGGACACCAGGGTTAACACCCCTACTCTTACAATAAGTGCCATGGGATCTTTATTGACCACAGATAGACAGGACACCCATTTAACATCCCATCTGAAAGACAATACCCTACACAGGGCAATGTCCCCTATCACTGCGCTGGGATATCTTTTTTAGACTAGAGAAAGGAGTGGTTCCTACCAGCCATCCAACACCACTTCCAGAAGCATCTAGTCTCGCAGTCCAGGGACTGACCAGTCCAGGGACTGACCAGGACCAAACCTGCTTTTAGATTCAGAGGCAAGCCAGGAGTGGGATGTAGGGTGGTATGCTGCTGGACCACACACACACACACACACACACACACACACACACACACACACACACACACACACACACACACACACACACACACACACACACACACACACACACACACACACACACACACACACCACACACACACACACACACACACACACACACACTTCCTGTTGAACGCGGAACGAGGGAAGCTCGGTTTGTTGATTTATAAAGTTGAAAGTCTCTGGAAAAGTGTTCTATTAAAAAAGTTTGGTTACTAGCTAGCTACCTTTTGAGTTTGGATCCCACAATGTGGTTGGCATCAGTTGCTGGGGCCGCTGCTATCTGTCCAGGGATCCTGCTGACCAAGGGTCTGATGAGCTGCTTGGCATAGCAGCTAGCCTAGCTGCCACTGTTAGCTGCCTATCACGCTAGAAGGGTTTTCTTGAGGCCTTGAACACAGCCTGTGATGCGTTTAGCCCTTGTGGCTGGGACTGTGGATTGTCCCGGGCTTGTGGCTGTCTAGATCCCTGCTGTTTGTTGCTGTTTCCCTGGGACCTGCCCTGTCTGGAACTTTGAGGAGTAACAGCGTAGCCTATGTTGCTACCATGACAAAGACCAAAGCCGGTGGGAGTAACGTTGAGGACAGTGGTGTCTCTCTATCACAGCTGAAGGATCTTTTAAACAAACACAAAGAGTTGTAGAAGCAGTTGTTACAACAATAAATTAATGTGAATCCATGATAATAAAGACGGAGAAATCAGATTATCTCCAGGGAAAAATCAAGGCGGAACAACATTGTTGTGAACGGAATTGCAGAATCTCCACATTAGACCTGGACGAAGTCTGAGGACAAAGTGATGGAAATGATCTCGGAGTAACAGAAGATGGACTGCAGGAAGATTGAGATGGAGTGCACCCACAGGATTGGAAAACCAACCACCGGCCCAGGTGACAGGCCCAGGCCAGTAGTGTTCAAGTTCCTGAGGTTCAAGGGACTAGGTTGCTTTTCTGGAAAGAGCCAACAACTTTAGAAAAATGTACATCTTCCTCAATGAGGACTAACCTGAAACTGTGCGCCAAAAGAGAAAATAACTTATCCCGACCATGAAAGCTGCCAGAGCACGTGGGGACATTGCTTACATCCGCTGACAGGCTCATTGTTCACCCTCCCAAAGCCTGGAAGGGATGAGAGAGCCTATGGGTTCGTAGCTTCAACCCCGCAGCACACACACTTATACACACCAACTGATTAATGGACTACTGAATGTTTGTTTTTCTCTCTTGCTTTGTTCTTTTCCATATATAGAAATAAGGTTAATGATTTCAATAACTTTCTAACATCAGATAACATTCAAATATTTGCCATTTCTGAGACTCACTTAGATAATTCCTTTGATGATACAGCAGTAGCAATACAAGGATATAACATCTATAGAAGAGTCAGGAATGCTTATGGGGGAGGTGTTGCTGTACAGTACCTTGCAAAAGTATTTATCCCCCTTGGCGTTTTTCCTATTTTGTTGCATTACAACCTGTAATTTAAATCGATTTTTATTTGAATTTCATGTAATGGACATACACAAAATATTCCAAATTGGTGAAGTGAAATGAAAAAAATTACTTGCTTCAAAAAATTCTAAAAATAAAAAACGGAAAAGTGGTGCGTGCATATGCATTCAGCCCCTTTGCTATGAAGCCCCTGTATATGATCTGGTGCAACCAATTACCTTCAGAAGTCACATAATTAGTTAAATAAAGTCCACCTGTGTGCAATCTAAGTGTCACATGATCTGTCACATGATCTCAGTATATCTACACCTGTTCTGAAAGGCCCCAGAGTCTGCAACACCACTAAGCAAGGGTAACCACCAAGCAAGCAGCACCATGAAGACCAAGGAGCTCTCCAAACAGGTCAGGGACAAAGTTGTGGAGAAGTACAGGTCAGGGTTGGGTTATAAAAAATATCCAAAACTTTGAACATCTCACGGAGCACCATTAAATCCATTATTACATTTTTTAAAGAATATGACACCACAACAAACCTGCCAAGAGAGGGCTGCCCACTAAAACTCACGGACCAGGCAAGCAGGGCATTAATCAGAGAGACAACAAAGAGAGCAAAGGTAACCCTGAAGGAGCTGCAAAGCTCCACAGCGAAGATTGGAGTATCTGTCCATTGGACCACCTTAACCCGTACACTCCACAGAGCTGGGCTTTACGGAAGAGAGGCCAGAAAAAGACATTGCTAAAATAAAAAAAATGGTGTTCGCCAAAAGGCATTTGGGATATTCCCCAAACATATGGAAGAAGGTACTCTGGTCAGATGAGACTAAAATTGAGCTTTTTGGCCATCAAAGAAAATGTCTGGCACAAACCTAACACCTCTCATCACCCCAAGAACRCCATCCTCACAGGGAAGCATGGTGGTGGCAGCATCATGCTGTAGGGATATTTTTCATCGGCAGGGGCTGGGAAACTGGTCAGAACTGAAGGAATGATAGATGGCGCTAAATACAGGGAAATTCTTGCGGGAAACCTGTTTCAGTCTTCCAGAGATTTGAGGCTGTGATGGAGGTTAACCTTCCAGCAGGACAATGACCCTAAGCATACTGCTAAAGCAAACCTTGAGTGGTTTAAGGGGAAACATGTAAATGTCTTGGAATAGTTAAAGCCCAGACCTCAATCCAATTGAGAATATGTGGTATGACTTAAAGATTTCTGTACACCAGCGGAATCCATCCAACTAGAAGGAGCTGGAGCAGCTTTGCCTTGAAGAATGGGTAGGTGAATAGTTATGCACGCTCAAGTTTTCAGTTTTTTTGTCTTATTTCTTGTTTGTTTCACAATAAATAATATTTTGCATCTTCAAAGTGGTAGGCATGTGTAAATCAAATGATACAACCCCCCCAAAAATCMATTTTAATTACAGGTTGTAAGGCAACAAAATAGGAAAAATGCCAGTCAAAAAACAGTACCAGTCAAAAGTTTGGACACCTACTCATTCATTTTTTATAATTTCTACATTGTAGAAAAATAGTGAAGACATCAAAACTATGAAAAAACACATTTGGAATCATGCAGTAACCAAAAAAGTAGCCACCCTTTGCCTTGACAGCTTTGCACACTCTTGGCATTCTCTTAACCAGCTTCACCTGAAATGCTTTTCCAACAGTCTTTAAGGAGTTCCAACATATGCTGCTTTTCCTTCACTCTGAGGTCGAACTCATCCCAAAACAGTTTCATCACAGTGCTTGATGGTTTTTGATACTGAAATAACACATATGGAATTATGTACAATAGTAACCAAAAAAGTGTTAAACAACCACACATGTGGAGATCATCCGTTTACTTACTCTGCGTCTCACAAAGACATGGCGGTTGGAACCAAAAATCTCAAATTTGGACTCATCAGACCAAAGGACAGATTTCCACTGATTAATGTCCATTGCTCGTGTTTCTTGGTCCAAGCAAGTCTCTTCTTATTATTTGTGTCCTTTAGTAGTGGTTTCTTTGTAGCAATGAAGGCCTCCACTGGACAGTTGATGCTGAGATGTGTCTGTTACTTGAACTCCGTGAAGCATTTATTTGGGCTGCAACCTGAGGTGCAGTTAACTCTAATGAACTTACCCTCTGCAGCACAGGTAACTCTCGGTCTTCCTTTCCCGTGGCAGTCCTCATGAGAGCCAGTTTCATCAAATCACTTGATGGTTTTGCGACTGCACTTAAAGAATCTTTGAAAGTCCTTGAAATGTTCCGTATTGACTGACCTTAATGTCTTAAAGTAATGATTGACTGTCATTTCTTTTTGCTAATTTGAGCTGTTCTTGCCATAATATGGACTTGTTCTTTTACCAAATAGGACTATCTTCTGTATACCACCCCTACCTTGTCACAACACAACTGATTGGCTCAAACACATTAAGAAGGAAAGAAATTCCACAAGCTAACAAGGCACTTCTGTTCATTGAAATGCATTCCAGATGACTACCTCATGAAGCTGGTTGAGAGAATGCCAAGGGTGTGCAAAGCTGTCATCAAGGCAAAGGGTGGCTACTTTGAAGAATCTAAAATATAACATATATTTTGATTTGTTTAACACTTTTTTGGTTACTACATGATTCCATGTGTGTTATTTCATAGTTTTGATGCCTTCACTATTATTTTACAATGTGGAAAATAGTAAAAATAAAGAAAAACCTTTGAAGGAGTAGGTGTGTCCAAACTTTTGACTGGTACTGTATATTCAGAGCCATATCCCTGTAATGCTTAGAGAAGATCTCATGTCGGCTGTTATTGAAGTGCTGTGGTTACAAGTTTTCCTGCCTCATCTAAAGCCTATTATTTTAGGGTGTTGMTATAGACCACCAAGTGCTAACAGTCAGTATTTAGATAATGTGTGTGAAATGCTTGAGCGTGTATGTGATGTAAACAGAGAGGTCTACTTTCTTGGGGAACACAATATTGACTGGTTTTCATCAAGCTGTCCGCTCAAGAGGAAGCTTCTCACTGTAACCAGTACCTGTAATCTGGTTCAGGTTATTAATCAACTAACCAGGGTGTTTACAAATACTACAGGAACAAGATCCTCTTTGTGTACTGATCATATTTTTATGAATACTGTAGAACTTTGTTCTAAAGCTGTATCCATACCCATTGGATGGAGTGATCACAATATAGTGGCTATATCCAGGAAAGCCAAAGTTCCAAAAACCTGGGCCTAAAATAGCATTTAAGAGATTATACAAAATATGTTGCTGTGACTCTTATTTGAATGACGTTAAACATATTTGTTGGTCTGATGTGATTAATAAGGAGCGATGCACTTCATGAATTTATGAAATTGCTTCTTTCAATTATTGATAAACATGCACCTGTTTAGAAACTGACTGTTAGAACTGTTAAGGCTCCATGGACTGATGAATTGAATTTAAAACTGTATGGTTGAAAGAGATGGGGCAAAAGGAGTGGCTAATAAGTTTGGCTGCACATCTGACTTAYTGCAAATTGAAACATTATGTGACTAAACTCAACAAAAAGAAGAAGAAACTGTATTATGAAGCCAAAATCTATGATATAAAGAATGATGGAAAAAAAACTTTGGAGTACTTTATATTAAATTATAGGCAGAAAGACAACTTCATCTTTCATCGAATCAGATGGCTTATTTATTACAAAAACCGTTTGATGTTGGCAATTATTTTAATGATTACTTAATTGGCAAAGTGGGAAAACTTAGGCAGGAAATGCCAACAGCGAGCAGTGAGCCATCGTATTCATGCATAAAAAATTCAAATAATGAAAGAAAAGCATTGTAAGTTTGAATTTTGTAAGGTTAGTGTGGAAGAGGTGGGGAAATTATTGTTATTGATCAATAATGACAAACCTACTGGCATTGAAAACTTAGATGGGATGTTACTGAGGATGGTAGCTGACTCTATRGCCACTCCTATCTGTCATATCTTTAATCTGAGTCTAGAGGAAGGTGTTTGTCCTCAGGCCTGGAAGGAAGCCAAAGTATTTCCGCTACCCAAGAGTAGTAATGCGGCCTTTACTGGTTCTAACAGCAGACCTATCAGCTTGCTGCCAGCTCTTAGCAAACTTTTGAAAAAAATGGTGTTTGACCAAATACTACGCTATTTCTCCGTAAACAAATTGACAACAGACTTTCAACAAAGTTATAGAGAAGGGCACTCAACATGTACTGCACTGACACAAATGACTGATGATTGGTTGAAAGAAATTGATAATAAKAAGATTGTGAGAGTTGTACTGTTAGATTTCAGTGCAGCCTTTGATATTATTGACCATAACATTTTGTTGAGAAAACATACCTTTTATTGCTTTTCAACCTTTGCCATATCGTGGATTCAGAGATACAGTTGAAGTCGGAAGTTTACATACACTTAGGTTGGAGTCATTAAAACTCGTTTATCAACCACTCAACAAAATTCTTGTTAACAAACTATAGTTTTGGCAAATTGGTTAGGACATCTACTTTGTGCATGACACAAGTAATTTTTTCCAACAGTTGTTTACAGACAGATTATTTCACTTATGTGTATCACAATTCAAGTGGGTCAGAAGTTTACATACACTAAATTGACTGTGCCTTGAAACAGCTTGGAAAATTCCAGAAAATGACATCATAGCTTTAGAAGCTTCTGATAGGCTAATTGACATAATTTGAGTCAATTGGAGGTATACCTGTGGATGTATTTCAATGCCTACCTTCAAACTCAGTGCCTCTGTCACGACTTCCACCGAAGGTGGTTCCTCTCCCTGTTCGGGCGGTGCTCGGCGGTAGGCGTCGCCGGCCTACTAGCCATCACCGATCCTTTTTTCCTTTTCTGTTTGTTTTGTCTTTGGTTCATTCACACCTGGTTTCATTTGCTTTAATTTCTGTGTCTATAATTACCCCTGTTGTCTCCTTAGGTTTGTGAGGGATTATTCGTGTGATGTTGCTCGTTAACTTCTCTAGGATAGGGGGCAGCATTTTCACTTTTGGATAAATAGTGTGCCCAATTTCAATTTCCTTCTACTCATCCCCAGAATAAAAGATATGCATATTATTAGTAGATTTGGATAGAAAACACTCTGAAGTTTCTAAAACTGTTTGAATCATGTATGTGAGTATAACAGAACTTGTAGCAGGCAAAACCCCGAGGACTAACCATTCAGATGTTTTTTTTTTTTTAGGTCACTGTCTGTTCAATGTATTTCATTGGGATACTACATTTCTAATCAACCTGTTTGCAGTTCCTACCGCTTCCACTGGATGTCACCAGTCGTTTGAAATTGGTTGAGGTTATTCCTTTGTGCAATGAAGAAGTACGGCCATCTGGAATCAGTGTAACGTTATGTGTACTGTTTGAGAGTTGCGCAGGACTAGAAAAGTAGCGTTAGTTTGTTGTCCTCCTGTATTGAAAACAGATAGACCCGTCTTCAATTTGATCGATTATTAACGTTTAAAAATACCTAAAGTTGTACTACAAAAGTAGTTTGAAATGTTTTGGCAAAGTTTCGAGGTAATTTTTTAGATATTTTGTAGTGACGTTGCGCAAATTGGGAGCTGTTTTTTTCTGGATCAAACGCGCCAAATAAATGGACAATTTGGATATATATGGACGGAATTAATCGAACAAAAGGACCATTTGTGATGTTTATGGGACATATTGGAGTGCCAACAAAAGAAGCTTGTCAAAGGTAAGGCATGATTTATATTTTATTTCTGCGTTTTGTGTTGCGCCTGCAGGGTTGAAATATGCTACACTCTCTTTGTTTACTGTTGTGCTATCATCAGATAATAGCATCTTATGCTTTCGCCGAAAAGYCTTTTTGAAATCTGACATGTTGGCTGGATTCACAACGAGTGTAGCTTTAATATGGTATCTTACATGTGTGATTTAATGAAAGTTTGATTTTATATAGTTTTTTTGAATTTGGCGCTCTACATTTTCCCTGGCTATTGGCCAACGCAAGCGTCCCAATTGGCCAATAGCCAGGGGAAATGTAGCGTCCCACATATCCCACATATCCCATGTAGGGAAAATGTAGCGTCCCACATATCCCAGAGAGGTTAAGGTTGTGCCTTATTTGTTTTCACGTATTATACCAAGTATGTATAAGTTTAGGAGCGTTGTTTTTTTCCTCCTTCCGTGAGTAACTGGTTTCTCTTTTGTCGAGGACATTTATTTTGGTATTGTACCTGACCTATATGTTTGTGGACTTGCCTATTAAAAAAACGCTACTCGGACATCTCTGCTCTCCTACGCTTGACTCCTTCACCTACCTCTAAACACAATCTCGTAACAGCCTCTTTGCTTGACATCATGGGAAAATCAAAAGAAATCAGCTAAGACCCAAGAAAAAAAATTGTCGACCTCCACAAGTCTTGTTCATCCTTGCGAGCAATTTCCAAATGCCTGAAGGTACCCCGTTCATCTGTACAAACAACAGTACGCAAGTATAAACACCACGGGACCATGCAGCCGTCATACCGCTCAGGAGGGAGATGCGTTCCGTCTCCTAGAGATGAACGTACTTTTGTGCGAAATGTGCAAATCAATCCCAGAACAACAGCAAAGGACCTTGTGACGATGCTGGGGGAAACAGGTACAAAAAAATATATATCCACAATAAAACGAGTCCTATATCGACATAACCTGAAAGGCCGCTCAGCAAGGAAGAAGCCACTGCTCCAAAACTGGAATAAAAAACCAGACTACGGTTTGCAACTRCACATGGGAACAAAGATCGAACTTTTTGGAGAAATGTCCTCTGGTCTGATGTAACAAAAATAGAACTGTTTGGCCATTATGACCATTGTTATGTTTGGAGGAAAAAGGGGGATGCTTGCAAGCCGAAGAACACCATCCCAACTGTGAAGCACGGGGGTGGCAGCATCATGTTGTGGGGGTGCTTTGCTGCAAGAGGGACTGGTGCACTTCACAAAATAGATAGCATCATGAGGGGGGAAATTATGTGGATATATTGAAGCAACATCTCAAGACATCAGTCAGGAAGTTAAAGCTTGGTCGCAAATGGGTCTTCCAAATGGACAATGACTCCAAGCATACTTCCAAAGTTGTGGCAAAATGGCTTAAGGACAACAATGTCAACGTATTGGAGTAGCCATCACAAAGCCCTGACCTCAATCCTATAGAAAATGTTTGAGCAGAACTAAAAAAGCGTGTTCGAGCAAGGAGGCCTTCAAACTTGACTCAGTTACACCAGCTCTGTCAGGAGGAATGGGCCAAAATTCACCCAACTTATTGTGGAAAGCTTGTGGAAGGCTACCCGAAACGTTTGACCCAAGTTAATCAATTTAAAGGCAACGCTACCAAATACTAATTGAGTGTATGTAATCTTCTGACCCACTGGGAATGTGATGAGATAAATAAAAGCWGAAATAAATCATTCTCTCTACTATTATTCTGACATTTCACATTCTTACAATAARGTGGTGATCCTAACTGACCTAAGACAGGGAATTTTTACTAGGATTAAATGTCAGGAATTGTGAAAAWCTGAGGTTAAATGTATTTGGCAAAGGTGTATATAAACTTCCGACTTCAACTGTATCTATCTAATAGAACTCAGCAATCACAGCTAATGAAGTCACTGAAATCCTTAATAAGGAGTTGCAGTCAGTTTTGGAATGGGTGGCCAGTAATAAACTGGTCCTGAACATCTCTAAAACTAAGAGCATTGTATTTGGTACGAATCATTCCCTAAGCTCTMGACCTAAGCTGAATCTGGTAATGAATGTGGCGTTACATTAGATTGTAAACTGTAATGGTTAAAACATATACATTCCAGGTCCTAGGTGGAGCAGCGGTCAAAAGCACCACAGCGCTGAGGCACAATTGGCCCAGTGCCATCCAGGGTAGGGGAGGGTTTGGCCAGTGGGGCTTTCCTTGCCTCATTATGCTCTAACGACTCTTTGTGATAGGGCCTGGCACCTGCAAGCTGACACCGGTCGTCAGTTGAACAGTGTTTCCTACGACACATTGGTGCGACTGTCATCCGGGTAAAGCAAGCAGTGTGATAAGAAGTAGGAGGCCAGGTGGTTCATGTTTCGGAGGACGCATGACTCGACCTTCGCCTCTCCCGAGCCCATTGAGGAGTTGCAGTGATGAGCCAAGGGACTTAATTTAAAAAATAAACTTGTGGCCATACCACCCTGAACACGCCTGTTCAGGGTCGGGCCTGGTTTGTCCTGGGATGGGAGACCACCTGGGAATACAGTACATAGATATATATATTTTTTTAAACATGAATTCAGTGGTTGTAAAGGTGGGGAGTGTCACGCCCTGACCTTAGAGAGCCTTTTTACTTCTCTATTTGGGAAGGTCAGGGTGTGATTTGGGTGGGCATTCTAGTTTTTCTATTTCTTTGTTGGCCGGGTATGATTCCCAATCAGAGGCAGCTGTCTATCGTTGTCTCTGATTGGGGATCATACTTAGGCAGCCTTTTTCCCCCTTTAGTTTGTGGGATCTTGTTTTTGTGTAGTGCCTGTGAGCACTCCAGTCGTTACGTCTCGTTTGCTGTTTATTGTTTTTGTTGGTGAGTTTCATTTAAATAAACATGTGGAACTCTATGCACGCTGTGCATTGGTCCGCTCATTTCAACGAACGTGACAGAAGATCCCACCACCAAAGGACCAAGCAGTGTGGCCAGGAGGAGCAGGGATCCTGGGCCCGGGAGAAAGGGGAGTGGAGGACATCATGGGGAGTGGAGGACATCATGGACATGGGAGGAGGTTATGGCAGGGGACAAGACCCTGCCATGGAAGTAGGTGGAGGCAGTGAAGGAGGATCAACGATGACTCCGGGGTTCGCAACCACACATTTTTTTTGGGGGGAACTCGGGGTGGTTGGCGGAGCCAGGTTTCAGACCAGAGCCAATTCCCCGCACTCGCTTTAAGGAGCATGTGACCGTTCAGGCACCATGTTATGCGGTGATACACACTGTGTCTCCAGTGCGTGTTCACAGCCCGGTGCGCTCGGTGCCAGCTCCCCGCACTTGCCGTGCAAAAATAAGCATCCAGCCAGGACAGGTTGTGTCGGCTCAGCGCTCCTGGTCTCCAGTACGCCTCCTCGGACCAGGATATCCTGCGCCGGCTCTACACACTGTGTTTCCAGTGTGCCTTCACAGCCCAGTGCGTCCTGTGCCAGCGCCCCGCACTTGCGGCTAAAGTGAGGCTAAAGTGAGGCTAAAGGCTAAAGTGAGCGTCCAGACCTCCAGTGCGCCTCCACGGCCCAGTATATCCTGTGCCAGCTCCACGTACCCGGCCTCCAGTGTGTCTCTCCAGCCTGGTACGCCCTGTGCCTGCTCCACGCACCCGGCCTCCAGTGCGTCTCTCCAGCCTGGTACGCCCTGTGCCTGCTCCACGCACCAGGCCTCCAGTGCGCCTCCGCAGTGCGGAGCCTCCTGTGAGGGTTCCCAGTCCGAAGCCCCCAGTGATGATCCATGGCCCGAAGCCTCAAGTGATGATCCATGGCCCAAAGCCTCCAGTGATGATCCATGGCACGAAGCCTGCAGTGATGATCCATGGCACGGAGCCTGCAGTGATGATCCCATGCCCGAAGCTCCAGTGATGATTCCATGGCCCGAAGCCTCCAGTGATGATCCATGGTCCGGAGCCTCCAGTGATTATCCATGGCCCGAAGCCTCCAGTGATGATCCATAGCTCGGAGTCTACAGTGATGGTCCATAGCTCGGAGCCTCCAGTGATGATCCATGGCCCGGAGCCTCCAGAGAGGATCCAAGGTTCAGAGAGCTCCAGCGACGGTCTGCAGTCCAGAGCCTCCAGCGACGGTCGGCAGTCCAGAGCCTCCAGCGGGGGTTCCCAGTCCGGAGCCTCCAGCGGGGGTTCCCAGTCCGGAGCCTTCTGCGACGATCTACGGTCCGGAGTCCCCGGCGACGATCTATGGTCGGAGCCTTCGGCAACGATCCACGGTTCGGAGCATCCGGCGACGATCCACGATCCACGGTCCTCCGGCGACGATCCACGGTCCTCCGCGACGATCACGGTCCGGTTCCTCTGGCGACGACCTACCAGTCCGGAGTCCGCGGCGACGATCTACGGTCCGGTTCCACGGAAGCGGAGAGATCAGCGAGCGGAGCGGGGTCTACGTGCCGAACCAGAGCCGCCACCGAGGCTAGATGCCACCCGACCCGACCCATATAGTCGGGTTTTGCGGCCGGAGTCCGCACCTTTGGGGGGCTTTGGGGGGGGGGTACTGTCACGCCCTGACCTTCGAGAGCCTTTCTTTTTATTTCACTATTTGGTCAGGTAGGGTGTGATTTGGGTGGGAATTCTAGTTTTTATTTCTTTGTTGGCCGGGTATGGTTCCCAATCAGAGGCAGCTGTCTATCGTTGTCTCTGATTTGGGATCATACTTAGGCAGCCTTTTGCCCCTTTAGTTTTGTGGGATCTTGTTTGTGTGTTAGTTGCTTTCTGCACTGCATGTAGCTTCACGTTCGGTTTGTCGTTTATTGTTTTTTCGTGTTCATCAAAATAAATGATGTACGCTTAGAACGCTGCACCTTGGTCTGATTCTTCCATCAACGAAGCGTGACAGGGAGAGGTTTGTCCATAATGAAGAGATGCTCTGCTTTTTGACACCACACTCCAAAAACAAGTCCTGCAGGCTCTAGTTTAGTCTTATCTTGATTATTTACCAGTCATGTGGTCAAAGTGCTGTAAAGAACAACCTACACTCTAAGAAAAAAGGGTCCCAAAAGGGTTTTTGCTCTCTCTATCTGTAACGGCTCTCGTCCTCTTCTTCCTCTGAAGAGGTGTAACGAGGATCGGATCAATTTGCAGCGTGGTAAGTGCTCATGATGATTTATTAAAACCGAACTGAACACTGAAATACAAAAACAATAAACGATGTGCAGAAAACCGAAACAGTACCGTGTGGTGAAAAACACTAACACGGAAACAAACACCCACAAACCAAAAGTGAAACCCAGGCTGCCTAAGTATGATTCTCAATCAGGGACAACGATAGACAGCTGCCTCTGATTGAGAATCATACCAGGCCGAACACAAAACCCCAACATAGTAAAACACACAAGAACTATGGTCAGAACGTGACACTATCGGCTCTCTCCACACTCACATGTAGAACCTTCTGTGCAAAGGGTTCTACATGGAACTCAAAAAGGTTCTACCTGGAGCCAAAAACGGTTATCAAAGAGTTCTTCTATGGGGACAGCCGTAGAACCCTTTTTTTCTCAGTGTTGTTAAGCTGCAGCTGGTCCAGGAAAGAACAGCACGTCTTGCTCTTAATTGTAATCAGAGGGCCAATATAAATATTATGCACGGTAATCTCTCTTGGCTAAGAGTTGTGGATAGACTGGCTGCATCACTTCTTCTTTTTATAAGAAACAATAATGTGCCGAAAATGTCTATTTGTTTGCATAGTCAACATACACACAGCTCTGGCACACACACTTACCCCACCAGACATGCCACCAGGGGTCTTTTCACAGTCCCCAAATCCAGAACAAATTCAAGAAAGCATACAGTATTATACAGAGCTATTATTGCATGGAACTCCCTTCCATCTCATCTTGCTCAAATGAACAGCAAACCTGGTTTAAAAAAACAGATACAATAACACCTCATGCCACAACGCCTCTCTCCTATTTCACCTAGATATTTTGTGTGTATCTATTGGTACAGTATGTAGGCCATATGTGCGGTTTGTAAATGTATGTAGTTCTGTTCTTGAGCTGTTCTTGTGTATTAATGTTCTGTATTATGTAATGTGTCATGTTTTGTCTGGACGGTTGAACCCAGGAAGAGTAGCTGCTGATTTCGGAACAGCTAATGGGGATCCTAATAAAATACACATTTCACATTTCACACAGACGCACGGACGCACGCACGCACGCACGCACACACACACACACACACACATAGAGACAGACACACACACACACACACACAGCATTACCCAGATGGAGGTGCAGAATGTGGGATGGCGGGGAGAGAAGACGGGATAATTAGGAGTACAAATATTAATGGAAGTTAAAGACAGACTAATAAACCCAATTACTACATTAGCCGGCCAATTTAGATGAGAGCTCTGAGAAACCAGCAGGCAGGACTTTGTTGAAATAGACCAGCAGTCTCCATGCATTAACAATGGATTGAATTCCCCTGTTGTCCCCAAACAGGAAGAATAGAGCAGATACAGCCATAAATTCTGCCTGTAGACTGCAGTATAAAGCCAGCCACATTCTCCTGCTCTCCAGGCTGAATGGACGAGGCAGAGACCAACACTCTTTTTTCCCCCTTCTCATAAAGACGGAGGGCTCTGGAGACAGGAGACTCGGGGGAGGAGTGGGAGGAGGAGGGGTTTGTACTGCTGCTGCAGTTTTCTTCCACCGCTGCTTGCTAACCTGCCTCCCTTCTCATGCCCAATCCATTTCGACTACTCAATATGCTTCCTCTTGTCCAGCCCATCCCTGGGAGACCTGCAGAATGCACCAGCATTCCCACTCCGGCCAATCACCAACACCCTGAGGCTACATTAGGGCCTTATTGGCAAGCTGTGGGCAACCAACGCCTGGCCAATCAGGTGGAGCCAAGAGCTGAATGGATTTTCTGTTTGGCTGTGGGAGGTGCGAGACCTGCCAATGAGGGCTCAGGTGTGGTATTGTGTGTCTCTGAGGGAGGCTGCCAGAGGGGTCAGGCCTGAGGACTGCAGACTGACAGTTATTTAGTGAGGTGCAGAACATAGCATGGTCTCCCGAGTGGCACAGTGGTCTAAGGCACTGTATCTCAGTGCTAAAGGCGCCACTACAGACCCTGGTTTGATTCCAGGCTGTATCACAACTGGCCATGATTGGGAGTCCCACAGGGCGGCGCACAATATGCCCAGCATCGTCCGGGCTAGGGTTTGGTTGGGGTAGGCCGTCATTGTAAATAAGAATTTGTTCTTAACTGACTTGCCTAGTTAAATAAAGGTTAAATAAAATAAAATAGCTGCGGGAAGTAGGTGTGCTACGGGTTCTGCAGCAACCCTAAAAAAATKTAATACATTTAAAAATATATTTTTTTAACAAAAGTAGTGCGCTGGGCCTTTAATAGCCATGTATTAGCGGACCGATATAGCCATCAGCATCACCCCCACCCCAAACTACTTCTCGCAGCTATGGGGCAGAGCTCTATGTCAGTCAGTGGAGGGATTGCCTTTGTACAGCTGGGCCAGCTACTGTGACACTGCAGACACGGGCACAAGCACTTAGTACAAACACACACATGCAAGCACGAAAGCGCACATCCTATACAGCTTTCCTAATAMATTTTAGTGAACATTTGTATATAAAAACTAGTGGGTATCACAGAGAAATTCTAGACTAAAATAACTGGAATATGAATGTATTAATAAACCAATACAGTGTTTCTACCTAGTTCTATAAACAGTGGTGTATTACCATGCCATAGAGATGATTCTCTCCCACACATACACCAACTTGTATTGGTTTATTGAGTCAAGAGCAGGGTTTAATTTAGCATTTCATTTTACCTAGGGAGACTAACTTATTAAAAACTTGTGCTTCATCTCGGGCATAGAAAGTTGGMTGCAAAACTTGTTCTGACAAGTAACCGCCCGCTTCTGTAGGTTTAATCACAATATTTTGTTTTTGTTGAAAACTGTATGCCTCCTGCATTCAATTTACATAAAATCCCACCAAATGAGGGGCCTCCAGCCATTGTGTGACTCAAGCAGAAGAGTTTAGGGACAACTTGATAACTCCATCATAACACCTACCCAGAGGTGTCGTCTCATATTATGCATAATTGGTTGCCTTTGGTAAAGGAAAAAAATTTGCCTGGTCTGATTGGTGTCTGCCCCACCTCAGGATCGTCCTTGACGTGGAGAAAAGAATGTAATGACTTTCCAAAGCACACAGTGTAGATTACAGTTCTCTTCAGAGTGGGCGTAACACACTCACATATCAGGACTTCAATCAAAGGCCCTCTCATTCCATTCCTCTGCTTTGCCCAAGGACTGGGTTTTTATAATTGATCTCCTTTATCACCCCTTCTTTTATAATTATTTAGTTCTTTCTGGTGTGTGTCTGACTGGGAGTCAGTGGTGAGGAYGGAGAGGAGCAGAGAGGCTCTGGCATTGGGTCCAGTCTTAGGTGCTGGAGGAGACAGTTGAGATGAGACTGCTACAAATGGCCTGAAACTAATGCTGCTCTCTGAAACTAAAGCTGTTCTCTCTAACCTCACATATTTACTATGCTCTCTCTCTTTCCTCCAATGCCAATCAGTCCCCTTTTCTCTCTTTCTATTCTCCATCTCTTTCACTATCTATTTAATTGTATCTGTTTTCAATCTACAGTTGCATTAATCTTACCTCTGTCAAGAGCAATACTTTATTGGACAGTGAATAAATAGCATGGGGAAAATATTGCATTTTACCACAATGGTAAATTATTGCCATCAAAGCGACACTACTTGAGATTGCTCATGAGGGTTTTGCACTTCACAATAAAACCTCCCTCAAGTGGAATGTTGGTGCTGCTAGTTTCACTCTAATAATCACACTAATAATTTCCCTTCTGTTCGAAAGGGAAGGGGGTCTACTCAATGTGTCATGCAGTGATATCCCTTATAAACGTATCTAATAAACCTTCCCTGGACCAACACACCACTGGAGCAGCAGCTAGACTAGCAGCTAGACTGTCCAGGACTTTCAGAACTGCCTAGGGGAGATAGAGAGAAAGAAAGAAAGAGAGAGAGAGGTGTGTGATGTGTGTGAGGATAATCAGGATATGGCCGGACATCTCTGGGTGGAGTAGTAAAATCACATTGCTGAAGTGGATATTAGAGTCTCCCAGCCAGCCACAATAAAGAACAGATCACAATCAATAACACAGGCACATTTACCTCCTGCTGCACCATATTACTTGTGTTGATGGAAGCATACATTTTCTCCATCTGTTCAACTAAATTAAACCAAATCCAAGGCCAATCTGGCAAACCCTGGTTTCTCAGATGAAAATGGGTAATTACTCTCAAAAGGGTAGCACTTTCCTGCAGTCAATAACCAAAAGCGCTCTCTTTGGCCTCATGGGTGGAATGCTATTTATATTTTTCATAATTTCATAATTAATCAATATATTCTTTTTTTAAACAATGAAAATCTGGTGTTTCTATGTCAAACGGTTATGTTATATTACAGTCTTCTATTTCTGACATSGTACAGGTGTCTTCTTTTTAAGCCCATAACCATGTGTGTGAAGTGTATACTTTCGTTTCAAAGTAGATTTGTTTAAGACTACCAAGAAACACTCTGTGTGACTCTGATTTAGCCCACTGTAAACCCTGGTGAACCTGGCTGTGTGTGGAGCTGTTTAACATCATAAAAATGCTAGAGAGATAGATTCAGAGACTTTCCACAGCTCTGGAGGAATCAGTGTGCTGTGAGTGTGCTGCTGTAACCACAGGGGTTGTTCTCGGCCACCTCCAAGACAAGCGAGATAAAGAACTAAATCCCTCTGCTCTCTTCACTGGCCAGCTGTCACAATGGAACAGCCCAGTCAAGCCGTGTTGCAGAGAGAAATGAGGATAGAATACCTCACGGGGCCATGGACGTGATGCATATCCCCCATGGCTAAGGAACAGGGCTCTCTTTCACTACTGCTAGAGGTTGTGGCTACAAACACACACACACACACACACACACACACACACACACACACACACACACACACACACACACCACACACACACACACACACACACACACACACACACACACACACACACACACACACACACACACACACACAAAGGAACACCTGGGGTGTCAGTAAACCCAACCATCTGAAGCTGAACATGAGGTAAGGGGATGAAAGGCTGTCCATTCTTCTCTAGCAGGGTTGTATAATACAACCACGATCCTGCAGTCTGTGTTTGTTTGTTTGTGTGTGTGTGTGTGAGTGTTTTTTTTGCTTTGGTTGAAAATCTGCCCTCTTGCCGACTCGTTGGTGAAAGGCGATTTCAGTAATCCGGGAGTGTAAGCCGCATGGTACAAATGGGCGTGAGAGAGCTCTGTGGTGGCCCAGAGAAAGCTGTCTCTGGCCTGGACGTCTGGTGGACTGATAACAGGCTGCACAGTTTACAGGAGCATCCTGGAACCATGGAGCTGATAGACAGAGCTGCCATAGCATGACAACAGGAATGGAGCTTGTTTGTCATGTCACTTCTAAAACAGTTATAGTAAAATCCCTGTTGTCCAGTGAGCTAGTTTAAACAACTCCTGCATGCCTGCATACACACACATACAAGCAACTGAAAGTGTGCTAAATACTCCTGAATTCATTGAACAACTGTTCAAGCAGAGCTTGAAAAAACATAAAATAATGTATCTTTCATCTCTGTGTTTCATCAATTTCCTTAAATTCACAAGAGGCTGAATGTATCTCAACGGAGAAAGCATTCGAGCGAGTGAAACAATGCCCAACTGTCTCTGTATGTGTAGGCCATCTATCTGATGCTGTCTGGCCCAAAAGTGTATGACATTGTTGCCACCCGTAGCATTGAGTGCAACGGAAGCCAGCGAGCATTTGGCCTCCCTTGATAAAAAAAGAGATAGGGACTTGTGGTTTTACTTAATTCTCCGTATTGGCCAATGATTATAATGGTGATTCTGATCCAGCCATGAATTCATACTTTGTGCCCCTGGTCTGAGAAGATGGAAGTTCAATATGTAGCTAGATGTAGAGGGCTAATGTTAACTAGCTAACGTTGCCAATGAAAGGAAGTTAGGCTAGCGAGCAAGCATTTTAGTCAGGTAGCCCTAGGACAACAAAAAATWAAAGCGTGTACTATATGTCCGTTTCGTCAACATGAAAGAGAGGTGGATGGCATTGGCGTTTCTCTACAAGTAGGGTAAGTCAACATGTTTTTTTACTTTCATGAACGTGCACGCACACACACACAAACAGAAATCAGAAACATGGACAGCCACATCATATTTAGTTTACGTTGATTGGACTAAATTGTTTTTGGTATCTTTTCGTTGTCACTGTATTAGATTAAGGATAGGTGATTTGATGACGTTGAAATGTTGAAGTTGAAATGATGCTGGAATAGTGG
Source organism: Salvelinus sp. IW2-2015 (assembly GCF_002910315.2). Lineage (NCBI taxonomy): Eukaryota > Metazoa > Chordata > Actinopteri > Salmoniformes > Salmonidae > Salvelinus > Salvelinus sp. IW2-2015. The sequence goes on from NC_036838.1 coordinate 47,468,002, forward strand.
AAGAAGCCCTGTTTTCTTTGCGACTTGCAGTAACTCTCCGTGGTTGTAAATCAAAAGTCGTTTAGTGGTCCGGAAATTTAGGAAACATTAACTTCCTTGACCATGCTGTAGGTCATGTAACTGTTTGTTACATGCAATATGCTTTGTGGACTTCACCTGACAGATGTTGCTCTCCGGTTTTGTGATGAAACAAAGGTGTGGTTGAATTTATTCTGCCAATGTGTCTTCTTATTGTCTCRGCCTTAGGCCTATATATCACGGTGTCAAGGCATATGAACTAACAGGTTATAGAGCAAACAACACAATTATCACAACACATATGTTGTAATATGGCTTTTTTTCCCTGGCTTCCCCAGTGATTTTACCCACGCACCGCTACTGAGGGAACCTCCAACAGACGTGGGTTGTCTGGCTTGAAKATGTCTTTGGAATGTGTTTTTGCCTCAAATGAAAGTAAAAAGACAACTTCAGAAGAGGTGTATGATGGGCAGTAGCAAAACAGAGCAAGATTGGGTTATTGTTATCAGAATTGATGATGAACTCATTTCTAATTTACAACAAAAAGACAACTTAAACTTAAATGGTTATTGATAAGTGTAATAACTGTCACGCACTCTGACAAGCATTTGTGGGAAGGGTCCTCTGGAGTTTTCAGGCACATTGATTGGTGGGATGACCCAGTCCCGCTTCTGTCGTCTCAGTCCATTGGCAGAGGAGCTTTTTTGATGTTTCTGTGGAAACTTGATAACCCTGGGATTAGAGTCCCAGGCCCTTGCAATCATATCCTCCACTCCAATCTGAAAGGAGAAGAAATCAACACATTATTGACCTACAGCATTCCAACAATTCATTGAGAGACAAACAAACTATGTAAAGTCTCACACTGAATGATGATACATGAGAGGTCAATATAAAGGAGTAGAATGTCACTGAATTGTTTGTCCATCTTCTAAAAGTGTGGAACATACAGGTGACACATACATCATAAATATCAAACTTGACAGATGATAAGAAACAGAATACTATGTTTCTTTTAGTTAATACAAAAATTCAAATATAATCCACACTTTCCAGCCATCACCTTTCATGTACTTCGCAAATCACCTAAAAGGACCAAGCCTTGGCATACATTTCAGGCATTAGTCTTGCAGACAGGTTACCAATGACCTATGAACAGTCCTCAGAGGTTGACTTCTATGTCTTTATCCAGCAAAAAGCCTTCTGACAGAGTCACAGAGCTGTGTTGCTCCGTGTGATGCACTCTGTGACATATCCCACTCCAAATGAAAAGAGATTGATGAAATATCACTTCAATAACAGCGAGATCAGAATGTAAGGAGCAACAGCGATCCTGCAGTGTGTGATATGACAGCTGATTCACTGGTCTTATAAGCAAAGACTAGTTCCCCAGAGCATGTAAAGGGAATATACTGTTAGACAAAAGGGGAGGTGAATAATATACAAAAACTGAAAACATAAAACTGTTTTTAATTACAGTTTTACACCTTGCCTTCTTTCCCTAATCTTAATCCTTCATTAGACTTTTCMATTTTTTCTTACATGTTTTATCCCCTCATGTTAATAAAAGGTGCACTGGTGTAAACTCATTGCGAATCTGGCCCTATGTGTTTGAGAAGGTGTACTGTGTATACATTGGCAGAGCTATGTGAAGTGTATATATGGTATCTATAGTATCTAGTGGGGGTTGATTTGTCCTCATGTCTGATATGGTGTTTGTGTAATCCAGTGATCCTGCTGTTTCTCCTGCTCCCCACTCACAGAGACATGCATGCTGCTGTGACTTGAAGCCAAGCGGAAATCATTCTGTAAAATCTGCTCAGAGGACACACATGAACCCTTGCAAAGACGCACACACACACACACACACAACACACACAACACACACACACACACAACACACACACACACACACACACACACACACACACACACAGGCAGACAGGTCAGCCTGTCAATACCCATGCAGTTTGTCAGACAGAGAGACAGATGCAAGCTAAACCAGAGCAAACATACTGTATTTTCCCCCCCTTTTGTTTTAATTCTTCACGGCTTAGTTGATTTGACTACATGGGCTTACAGCAGGCCTCCTGATAGCAGCAGGTAGCCAGACAGGAGAGAGGAGAGAGAGGAGAGAGGGGAAGGACCAGATGTGGTGCCCTGATAAGATAACTCTAGCTTCAGCTCCACTCAACCACAACACCAGTTGCCAGTTACCAGCACAGGGGCATGGAGCGAGATGGGAGTGTGCCATTCCTTTCATGGGTGGTAGGTGGAATTAGTGTGTGTGTGTGTGTGTGTGTGTGTGTGTTGTGTGTTGTGTGTGTGTGTGTGTGTGTGTGTGTGTGTGTGTGTGTGTGTGTGTGTGTGTGTGTGTGTGTGTGTGTGTGTGTGTGGTGTGTGTGTGTGTGTGTGTGTGTGTGTGTGTGTGGTGTTTCACATAGACAAAGAGAAGGAGAAAGGGGGAAGAAAAGACAGGTCAAATTCCAAAGTGAGATCCTATAATATATTTATAGAAGGCAGAGAGGGTGGAGTAGCTGGAGAAAAAGTCTATATGGAAACATGCTGATAGGTGAGGATTAGTAAGGATGGTACCCATGATGCTCCAAGGCTTCCCTGTCTCTGCATAGACCCCCTGTTTCTACCCCATGTGTTCACTCCCTGTCCGTATCGGCAGCCCCAGCTATCTGTTGAATAACACACACAGCGCTGCTGCTCTCCATCATTATCAGCGCCTCAGCCTGCTGGGGAAAGCGGAAACATCAGGACAGCTGATAATGTGATCGATACATCCGATCGGCGTTGCATTGGCAAACTCCCACATTCCTCCAAACACAGTGCCAGGCAGACACAACAGAGCAGAGAGGACCTCTTTATTCAGAGTCTGTCTATGGATGATACCACTGCAGCAGGGCCACATTGCTCACACTCCAAACAGCATGGCAAATGACAGCCCTGTGAAGCTGGCACGATGACAAACATCATCATAATTACAAAGGAAAAAGAGGAAACTGGAACAGGCCTTTTCTGCTGTGAGAAAGGTATGTTGGGGATAATAATAATAGTTTGGTAGGTGCTTAAATTTGTCCTATTTCACAAATGTGCATTAATATGCATGTGTGAATTTGAAATGTGTTTTTGCATATCCCAACTCTCCCTGAGACCCTCAGAGAGTGGGGTCACAGCCAGGGTCTGCCATGATCAACAGTGAGCCTGTAGCAATTGTGGTTAAGTGCCTTGCTCAAGGGTACATCAACCTTTTCTGCTCAGGGATTTGAACAAGCAACTTCACAGTTACTGGCCCACTGCTCTAACCACTAGGCTACCTGCTGCCTGTGTGTACGCATGCATGCATGTGTATGTGTGTGTGAGTGTGAATGTGTGTGTGCAAGCAGGAATCAGTGAGTGTGAAATCAGTCCCAGAACTGCCCAGAGCTCCCCAGGCCCAGAGCTAGAGGGCAGGACAGATGGCTGCTCTCGCCTCCTAGACAGGCTGCATGTCACTGGGGCATCAGTCAGCCCCGCAGCCCTGGAGCTGACATCTGGAGGTTATCGTTCTGAAGAGTAGAAGGCAACACTAAACAGGGACTTTCAATTACACAATATCAAGTATGTGCTAGTTTCCCATCCTCCATTCACTGTTGATCTCAAGACATGTAATTTAATGTTTTCTATTTGTCCATTAGCCTTCCACACTGGTTATCATTGATGAGAGCTGATCAGAGTGGTGATCTGTGGTGAACAGGATGTGAGGGTAGGAAAATCAAGAGAAGAGAAGTATCTCAAATTTCACATCTTACTGAATCAAGTACATTTTAGGAAGCTGCTATGACTATTGATGCATTCCTCTTATGGATGTAGAACGGGGCTGCAATCACAGCATAGACTAGTCATCATGACCTCACTGCCATATCCTCTACTGCCTCCTCACGGACCAGTTAGACTCTAGGTCCTAAACTCCTCCGCACTATGGCTTTTTGCTCTAATCTAACACAAACAGTTAGTCTGGGGAAGAGGGAAATTAATGCAAATCAAATAAGTGCTAACACTTTTTGAACCATCAGGCTCCCAGAGTACTGGTGCATAACTGCATGAAAAGGCAGGCCAGAGCAACGTGAAATCAGCTGGGGGTATATGCATATTGAGTCAGTAGACTGGCACCATAGTGTGAGTACTGTACATAACCTGCATTGAGGGACTTCACAGTCAGAATGACACTACTAACACCTCAGACTTAAACAGGAGGCAGCCAAACTATGATCATATTCAAATATATAAATGTACATCCAATACAAATAGATAAGCTATAATGCACACACCAACACATATACCAAGCACTATGCACAGTTAATCTAGGAAGAGGTCAATCGAGCCAACAATTAATAGAACATAATAATCGAGGAGTCCATTGAGTCCCTGTACACGTCAGCTCTGAAACGTAATATATGCACTTACCTCGTAATGGAGCTGTCTGTCTTTTAATCACCTAATATCTGTAGGATGGTTTAGCAACGTTTACATTGTATTGTTGTGATGACATGTTTCGGTGTGTAGTGGTCATAGGTAATCTTATTATTTTCCCCTCTCCCTTTCAGCACTATTGACACAGAGTAGCCAAAATGACGCAGCAACTCTGCCACAGCATTTCGCACATTTCAATGTCTGTGTGTCTTCACAACATTTCTGTGTTGCGGTCAATACTTTTATGGTAAAAGATATAAGATGTTGCACACCCACCAAAAAATGTTTTATAGAGGTGCCGACTAACGAAGAGTAAACTATTAAAAAGAAAGAAAGAAAGTCACACACTCTAATTATGCTCCCAAACATTGAATGGTYTATTATATAGTTGCTATACCCATTAACTGTTTGGGAGCATAATTAGAGTGTGTGACTTTATTTCTTTCTATATATAGTCAATACTTTAATAACATCAATCTACTTCTCACTGAGTAGTTTCTATTGTTGAATCTGGGAATAAGCATTTCTGTATACAAGGCATTACCCTACAGTTGCTGTATTTTAAAGCACCTGGGGTAGTGTCGCCAACCCCCCTGTGCACATTTTGGTTCTTGCCCTAGCACTAAACAGCTGATTCAAATAGCCAACTCATCATCAAGCTTATTTTAATCAGCTGTATAGTGCTAGGGCCTGCACCCAGGACCGAGTTTGGGAAACCCTGTTCTATGCCACATCAGCATGTCCTCTGAGCCCGTTTGTCATTGTGGGTCACACTGGTGGGAATACTACTGTACCAGCGGGAAGGACAGTCTCTCTCTCTCTCTCTGTCTCTGTCTCTGTCTCTGTCTCTGTCTCTGTCTCTCTCTCTCTCTC